>NC_141046.1:75262241-75269741 GCF_041138505.1 Cibotium barometz
TCTCTTTTTTTTTAGTTGTATTAAGTGTAGTATATTATAAGATGGCTGGAATTATAAGGCCTTTACTTGGTTGATCATCTGGGCTTATGATTTTTGTAACTCTTGTGCAATCAAGTATAAGCATGTGGCAAGATGTATGTAAGTGAATTGCAAAATTACACTATTGGCCGAGTCAAGTTCTCTCCTTGTGTATTCTTGTATTATAATTCCTTGAGGAGTTTGTAAGAAAATATTATGTGTGGTGTATGCAAGTACACTCACAATAAGTAGGGCCTCTTATAGCAAAAAAACTCAAAATTTCAAATTTCACTATTATAGAGATAGAGGAGAATATATATTACTGAAGCATTACAATAAATGGCTAAAGTCCCCCACACTCATGTGCTCCTATGAAGGGAGCTTGGATGGTTGATTTGGAACTGCTGAAATGAAGGGCTTTATGCTAAAGGAAGCCAAGGTGTACTAGATTGTGTTGTAGATCATTGGATGTGAAGATGATGGTCGAGTTGCTCTCATATAGGCCTGAGAATGCGGGGCATCCTTGACTAGCCATAGGACCTACTTGGATGCCACTATTTGCAATGTAGATTTGTCCCATAAAGAACTACCAGTAATAACTGCAATGTATTTTCCCACGACCATCCAAAATTATCTAGGCACCTATTTGGGCCTCGCAAAGTCTGGAGAGGCACTTGGCATGTCGCCCATTTGGTGGTCTGCCAAATCTATCAAAGCTCTTTTTGTGCCATTTGATCTGCAAGGCCACCATCTTGTGTGGACACAAGGAGGCCAAGTGCCCAAGTTCCTCAACCATCATAATGGGAGCCATATAAACATGAGCACCTAGGTTGCTCAACCATCATAATGGGGGCCATATAAACATGAGCTAGCCAATTCTGCAGTTTTACAGTAGCATTGATATCCTTCCAACACCCCTCCCTCAATTTCTACCTAAACGTGAACCACCACTATAGTCTAATGTATCGAGTCGATATGTGCTATTCCATCTGGCCCCTACTAAAAGCCTTCATGAACATTCTGTTAAAAAAAATTATTGTTGGGTAGTAGACCATCTTAACCTCCCAAGACAAGAAATCTATAATTTTTTTATAATTGGGTAGCAGACTATCTTAACAAAGATATCTGTTTTTTTTTTAATATTGTGAGTAGTATACCATCTTGACATGTTCCGTGCGATCATAAAACATAGGATTCAGAGCAATGGTGGCTGTGTAACATAGGATTAAGAGCGATGGTCGCTATGTAACTCAAGTTGTCACATTGCATCACTATAGGCCACCTTTCCACCACTCCCACATCCTATAGAATCCTTCTCAACCATAATGCTTCACTGCTTTCTGTGTCAAAGAGACTTTGGGGGTTACTTCTTACTAATCCATCCCAAACCAAGAGAAAAGCAATGATGTGTTACTAATGAATGCCTCATGTCTAAATCAGTAGCCCACCATTTTGAGTCACAAAATCTACTAAATACCTTATACACTACATAGGTAATGCCATACTCAAGATGAGCGCCTCGTGTCTAAATCATTAGCCTACCATTTTGAGTCACAAAATCTACTGAGTACCTTATCCACTACATAGGTAATGTCATACTCAAGATGTACCTCAATACCCACATACCTTCTTTCCAATGGTTCTCACAAGGCTTATTAGAGAACCTACTAAAAACACATAGCAAAACTAATGTTTGGTCTAGTGTTACATAAGAAAATCAAACTTCCAACTAGCCTCCTATAATATAACCAAGTCTGAAGTGTCCTAAGACAATAATTAACCCAAGATCTTTCATCTCAAACTTTGCACTAAATATCTATTGTGTCTAGGAGATCTTTTTTTTGGAAATCCCTTGTCAAAATAAGTTCATCTACATATAAGACAATGACTTTATAATTGCCTTGCTCATAAAAAACATATAAATTGCCATCTAAGGCACTATGTGAAAGATCAATACTCATAAAGTAGGTATAAATCCATTTATACCATGATCAAGGACCTATTTTAGCCTTAAAAGTGCCTTCCTTAGCTTGCATACCTTATGTTTAGAATTGGGAACCATGAAACTTGGTGGTTTCTCCATATAAACCTCCTCCTTCAAGTTCTTATTTAAAATATCACATGTGGTATCCATATGGACAATAGATAGACCACCCCCTTGAGCTACCAATGCCAAAATGGTGTAGATTATGACTAATATGGCTTTAGGAGCAAAGATTTCTTGAAAATCAAAGCCTTCCACTTGTGCAAAAACTTTGGTGAGACCAACCTCACCTTGTAGTTTTCTAAAGTATCATGAGACTTATATTTTGCTTTAAAAACCCCTTTAGTGTCAATTACCTTACATCTCGAGCGACGGTGGATCCACAAAATCCCAAGTGTGGTTTTTGATTATGACATCATATTCTGCTTCATAGTTTCCATCTAGTTTGGATCCCTTTGTACCTCTAAAAGGGTGGTAGGCTCTTGAATCTTGACGTAAGAGCATAATTCACAAGATTCTCTTGAGATATATTCTACTTCTTTATCCTCTTGAACCCATAAACATCTTTAGGGTGGTAGGCTCTTGAATCTTGAAATAAGAGCATAATTCACAAGATTCTCTTTACATGTATTCTAGTTCTCTATCCTCTAAAACCTATCATGGAGATCACCGTGAAGAAAAGCAGTCTTCACATCCATCTGAATCAAGTCCAGATCATCATGTGCAACCAAAGCTAACACAGCTCTAAGTGTGGTCATTTTGACCACTGGAGAGAAGATCTCCTCAAAGTCCACACCATATTCCTGCTTGAAGCCCTTAGCCACTAACCTGGCTTTGTATCTTGGCTTAGCATCTGTGATGCAACTTTGAGCCTGTATACCCACTTGCATGGCAAAACCTTCTTGCCTGCAGGTAAATGCACCAACTTCCAAGTCCCATTTTTATGCAGAGAATCCATCTCTGACTTCATGGCACGCTCCCATAGAGCCTTGTCTGCCCTCTGTAAAGCCTCTTTATAACATGAGGGCTCCCCACAGTCAGTTGAGCATCAAGTAGTCAACCCCTAGAACAAACCTGTCAGGGGCTCTGGAGGGTCTAGTGGACCTCCGTACCCAATGACCATCATTTGCAGGTTGCTGTCCAGCCTGCATATCACCCATTGGTGGCTCCTGTTCCATGCCATAAGGCTGAAAAATCATGCCTGGTATATCCTCTAACTGTGGTATATCCATAGGGATATCTTCTGCCATCTCTGGTTGTCCATTTGGACCATTTTCAGCACCATTTAAGGGCTGGTTTTCCTGCTGTAATGGCTGATTTACAGCCCTTTGTTGTTGTCCATGATGTCCATCATCTTCAAAGATGACTCTGCCAGGCTCCTGTTGCCTTGCAGGCTCCTTATACATGCATGTTTCATCAAAAATGACATCATTGCTGCGTATGATCTTTATATTCATGGGATCCCAAAGTCTATACCCCATTTCACCTCTGTCACCATATCCTAGGAATATGCATTTGTGAGACTTAGGATCAAGTTTGGTGCGCATTTCCCTGCGTATGTGCACGTACGCAACGCAACCAAACACTCTCAAGTGCTTGTATGACGGAGGCTTCCCTGTCCATACTTCTTCTGGCACTTTCCCACCAAGCCTCGTGTTAGGTGACCTATTTATAAGGTGAACGGCTGTCATAACAGCTTCAGCCCAAAAACCATGAGGTAATGCAGCATGTGACAACATAGAACGGACCTTCTCCTGAATGGTCCTGTTCATCCTCTCTGCTGTCCCGTTTTGTGGAGGATCATAAGGAGTAGAGAGCTCCCTCTTGATGCCTTTAGCATCACAAAAGTCCTGAAACTGTTTGGACATATATTCTCCACCATTGTCGGAACGCAAAGCCTTCAGTGTTTTGCCAGTTTGATTCTCAACAAAAGCAACAAACTTCTCAAACACTGAGAATGTATCACTCTTCAAACGAAGAGGATAAACCCACACCTTGCGTGTGGCATCATCAATAAAAGACACAAAATATTTTGCCCCTCCCAAAGAAAGCTGAGGCATCTCACATACATCTGTATGCACAAGCTCTAACTGAGCATCTTTCTGTCCAAGAGCTTTCTTGTGCGGGCACTGTAGTTGCCTACCATATATACAATGCTCACAAAACTGAAAACTTGAAAACTTTAGAGAAGGCAAGTAACCCAAACGAGACAATTGCTCCATTCCTTTGACACTCATGTGTCCCAACCGGCTATGCCACATAGAGATTTCCGGCAGCTCGGTTGCATTTACATTAGCATGGTGACAAACACCTGCATGCATAAAGTAAAGAGTGTCCACCTTAGAGCCTCTGGCAACAACCAGTGAGCCCTTACAAATCTTCCACTTTCCACTACCAAATGTGGTAACATAATCAGCATCATCAAGCCAGTAGAAAGCAGATTCTTTTTGATCTCAGGCACATGCCTGACATCATGGAGCATAAGCTGTGAGCCATCTGAAAATACAAGCCTCACATCACCTCTGCCAAGAATCTTGCATGCATGGTTATCACCCAAATAAACCACTCCTTCATTGCCAGCAGTATACCTGACAAACAAGTCTCTGCAACCTGTGACATGAAAGGAGACACCTGAATCAATGATCCATGAGTGCATACCATGACCACCTGTAAGAAGTGAATGGGCATCAAGTGAAGACGTAAAGAGGACCTCATCCTCACTGCCACCTGCATGTGACACATTGATTTCTTCAATCTTGACTCCACTTTTGCCCTTCGGCTTTACATCTTTGGCTTCATCCTTGTCTTTGTCTTTGCCTTTTCCCTTTTCTTTTTGATCATTTTTCCATTTGTAGCATTGGTTTTTAATGTGTCCCTTTTTGCCACAATAATGGCATTCCAAATCCTTTTTGGAGCGAGACTTGCTCCTTCCCCGTTCTTGGCTTTTACCCCTTTGTTGGGATCTCCCACGTGCATTCATTGCATTGGACTTTCCAACAACAGAGTTGTTTTTCCTGTTCATCTCTTCTTGAAGAAGAGCACCCTCAACATCTGCATATGACAGCATAGCATGAGAATTGCTAGTGGCTGTCCTGAATGTGTCCCAACTCTCTGGCAAAGTGTATAACAAAAAAGTGGCTTTGAACTCATCGTCCATTGCCAATTTTTGATTAATGACCTGGCTGACAATACCATTAAACTCATTTAGATGGGCTGTCATAGATGCCCCTTCCTTCATCTGAAGACCTATGAGTTTCTTCAACCAATACACTTTGCTTGAGGCACTTTGTTGGGCATACAAGTCCTGCAATCTCTGCCACATTCCCCAAGCTGTCTTCTCTTCACGAATGCTGAAAAGTAATGAGTCTGACACAGACAACATGATAGTAGATCTTGCCAGCTCATCCATATCTTCCCACTCTTCAGCAGTAAGAGAAGCGGGCATCACACCCCTTTCTTTGATAGGCTTGTGCTGCTTTTTCTGGAGCAACACATTGTAGCATTGGGTTTGCCAAATATCATAGTTATGCGAGCCTTCAAGCTTCTTGATATGAAGCAATGAAGAGCTCTCACCTGTGGTTGCCATATCAAAATGCAACCTGTCAATGCCTGACTCCCTGCAAAATGTGCAAACACTGCACCAAAAGCACACAAAGTGCTCACAGTTGTTCTCCCAAGCTTTATCTCCCACTGCGGAAGCACAAATGCAACTTTTCTCCCACTTTATGTGATGAAAACACCAAAATCTGGTTGCTGCAGATTTTGGACAGCACCTTAAATGTGCTCTTTTGCCCTTCCAAAGTACTGTACAGCAGTACCAAGTGCTCACCAATGATGTACCAAACCTGTACCGGCAAGTACAGCAGCTGAAATTGAACCTTTTGGTCACTCAAAACAGTGTACAGCCATGCCAAAACATGCACAAAGCTGTGCCAAATCTGTACCAGCAGGTACAGTAGCAATAAATGCTCTCCTGGCTGTCCAAATGAGTGAAAATCAGACTTTTACAGTCCCGAACACTGCATAAAACAGTCCCGAACAGAAATTGGGCAAAAGCCCCTTGACTGCAAGCTGATTTTTGAGGATTCAAGGCATAAATGTCTTGCCTGTTGCTTACATCCAGTACATAAAAGCCCCTTGATTTACAGGCACATTGAGTGCTTGTAAGGCATCAGCACATTATCCACAGCATCAAATGCGATCGCCTGCATGCAAATTAACCAAATCGGCACAAAAGCCCCTTGATTTGCACTGCAATTTGCTGCAATTTTGCCCAAATGTGCGATTTTTCACATCATACAGCATGTATGAGTGCTTAATTGCACAATTACATCAAAAGCCCCAAATTTCGACATCCAATTTCCTACAAATTGATCCTGATTGTGACCAATTTCCTGCAAATTGATCCTGATTGTGACCAATGTCACCCAAAATTGAGCAATTCGACACCTGTATCTGCTCAATTGTTGATTGTACTTGCTCAATTGCAAGTCCCAAAAAAATTTGAGGAAAATACCTTGTAATTTTCTGATTTTTCTCTGATTTGCAGTAAAAGGAGGGTTTGGTGATGCTGTTGCAGAATTAGTGCAGATGAAGGACTCCTTTGCTCAGATGGCTGGCTGAAAAATTGAAGCTCCCTGACCCTTTAGGACACGTGGCTGTTGAGTCGCCTCTTTGCTGGCTATATGTGCTGAGCGCTACGTGGCTGAGCGCTGCGTGGCTGAGCGCTGGCTGACTGCTGAGCGTGGCCTTACAGGAGGCGCCTGGCTGCAGCTGAGCAGCTGCGCTGGCTGCAGCTGGGCTGGCAGTTGTGTGGCGCCGGTGACTAACACGCCTGTAACTCGCCAGTGATTAACACCTTCGCTCAACGCTTTCGCTCCACGCTGTGTGGCGCCGGTGACTAACACGCCTGCAGCTCGCCAGTGATTAACACCTTCGCTCAACGCTTTCGCTCCACGCTGTTCGCCAACGCCTGGTAGCGCTTGTTGACGTATTCGCCTGTTTCTTCGCTTAGCGCTGGCGCCTTCGCCTGGTGTCGTCTGCCTCCAGCGCTCATACGCGTGTTCACCTGGCTTCGCCTAGCGCTAATACGCTTTGTAGCCAGTCGAAACGTGACCAAACGCCTCAACGCCAATGCCTACGTGTCTGTCTGGCATTCTTGCTGCCGCCCAGCGCTGAAGTGCGCCTGCTGCTCGAGAGTTCTACGCCTTGCTGCTGTAGGCGCCTGGCTGTGTGCAAGGCGATGTTGGGCAGACCAGCGTGGCTGCTGGGCAGCCCACGCTCACACTGACTGGGTCACACCGACAAGCTACTTCAGCCCTCCAGGTTCCATGGAGCTACACACACACAGCCTGCGATGGCTCTGATACCAGTTGTGTGAGAGAAACAGAATTAGGGTTAGGTTATGTGGGAGATTTACACAGAGAAGAACAAGGGAGAGAGAGAGAGAGAGAGAGAGAGAGAGTTGTGGGGATAAGTCAACTCATGAGGCATGAGTG
>NC_141046.1:75274741-75552241 GCF_041138505.1 Cibotium barometz
GTATTGCAGGTGTCTTAGGACCTGTCACATGTTATAGATGTCACTCAAAATAGCCTCACTTTCATGCCATAATAGCGTCAGTTACCCCGTCTCGTCACACATAGGTATATATTTTTCTATGTATAGGCAAGGTTTACAGACATAGTCCTAGCCCAAGGTACATAGATTAAGAACTATATCCTTTTGTTCATAGACCATGAATGTGCATATAGTGATAGCTAAGAGGACCATCCAAAATCTGCATTCATTAGTTTCATGATAGGTATTCATTCTCTCTTTTTATATATTCATAGACCAAAAACAAAAAGTAAGTCAACTGTATCCAAGAAATCAGCGATATTTCTACAACGCCATGTGTATTGGACCTTCATATAGGTTTGAAACATTATAATTCATGTTTCTGGTTCAGACCACCAGGAGCTATCCTTTATATATGTCCTTTTGCCAACCAGATAAACAGAGGCTAGGTTGACAATATGTAATCATGGTATTAACCCAATGCATTGTGGCTCAAGATTATATACCATCAGCATGTTAGAGACTATAAACATGATGTTTAATAGGGGTCCCATCAATATGCGAAGATTAATGACTGCGAACCTGCATAGTAATCTTAGTATCGTAATCCTATGATATCATCAGAAACCAGAGCATTGAGAGATACTCACCACTAATAAGAGCTTAAAAATAGGAGATGTGTGTGTGTGTGTGTGCGCGCGCGCCCACCCATTCCCAGGCACCATACTCATAAATGTTTGAGGCAATAGGCCCCATGAGTATGGGCCTACTGCCTCCAAAGATTGATAAGTAAAGAAAGATTAAATCTAGCCCCATTCCATTTATTACATGCTAGACTCTCAATGATTACATTAAGTACATCTTTCTTCCTAAATCCATTGTTACAAAATTTATTGATTAGTTTGAATATCTCCTCAAAGGCAACAAATGGGTTAGTTGAAGAATAAATTACTAGTTGAAAGGGTACTAGAATCGTTTTTAGGCTTTGGACAAAAGGACAGTTTCTTTTTCTTTTTACAAACTTAGAAGGTACGATAGGGAGTATTTCACATTTCCAGGTATACCTCGTAACAAAGTTACCCGTATAAGGGCTTATAAGGGAGAATTCGATATTCAAATAGTTAGTTTTAGTGATGAAAAGAGTATCATCAATATTTATCCCATGAATCCAGGTGGGTTCTATTGAGATAAAGTTAGTTGGATAAATTTCTTTGAGAAAAGAAGCAAACATAGGCCAGTTAAGATTAAGAATATCATGAGTCCCGTTTACCCAATTAGTGGGATGTTCTCGTAGCATTGTGTAATATCTGCAATGAAAATGTGAAAGATAGAGTTTGGTAGGTTTAATATTACCTCTGTAGAGTTTCTAATAGTCCAGAAGGGATTAGACTATATATTTAGAAAGGTTTTAAGCTCTTGTTGCTTTATACCATAGATTTTATGAAAGTCATCAAAGTACCAAGTTAAGCACTTTGGTAATGATTAAGGTAATATCTGTGAAGATGCAATTAGTCGCATTAGAAATCCATCTAAATTTATTTTTGTGGATTTTAAATGTAGGGCCAATACTGGTATCCTAATGTTAGGCATATCAATATTCATATTTCTTAATTCCTCTTGTAGATCATTGGCAATCTTGAACGGATTGCTATAGTAAGTTTGTAAAACTCATCCCCAAATAACCGCCTTCTGATCAGGCAAGCTTTTTACAAATGATGGATACATTGTTGGATACATTGTTGGGCGCTTTATCCATCATTTTACAAATGATGGATACATTGTTGGGCGCTTTATCCAGCCCAATCACCATGAATTTGTCAAGTAATGTTTTTACTCAGTGTAAAAAGCCAGGATTAATCCAAGTGCTTTCTTTTGATAACCATTTTTTTGGGATCCATCTAATTTTTTCCATAAATAAGTAAGGCACAACATCTACAATTGCATTAAGTTGTGAAGACTCTAGTTGGAGTTTACTGGCAATGTTTGGCAAACAGTCTAGTATGGCACTTATGGCCAAATGTGGATTTAGAGATTCAATGAGAATGTGATTTAGCCCTTTAGAAAGTAAACTTATGATGTTCGTATCTAGAACAATGTTCAGATTTGTTGTGCAAACATGTAAACCAAAGTCAGAGAATTCTTTAGCATCTGTAGTGAAATCAGAACAAAAACATTGGGGTTCAACATCATCTCGTAAGTACTCATGTTTGCAAAAAATCTTCTTTAGACTAGCGGTATGTCTCTAACCTATTTTGACATTTAGCAAAGTATCATGATTTCCTAAAACCAAGTCAAAAGAGCTACTATTAATACTTCTTTTGGAGAGGCATATTCTAATAATTTGTTAGTAAAAAGGCAATGAGAGAAGTTATCTTTTTGCATATCATCTTTGGTACAAAGAATCCTTCTCCCGATGTGGCTTTTTGAAATTTGTGGAGACAAAATCTAGAATTACATGTCTTGCAAATTTTGGATGGGAAAACCAGGCCCGTGACTCTTTGAAGTAAAGGATTTTGATTTATTTCTAGCATAGCTATAACCAAAAGAAGGGGAGAGAAAAGAGGTAAAAGTACTAGGTGTACCAAACGATGAGTTAGGTTTCTTTCTAGAAGGAGATGAAGGGGATTCGCTATCAATACAAGGTTTAAGAAGCGCATTTATGAGCTTAATCCCTTTAAATTGACCATAACTATTAAGAATGGTTCTGGTTTTGTTTCTTTGAGTTTAATTAGTACATCTAGCTGAGCTTTCTAAATTGTAAAAAGGCAATTTGTGCTAAAACGAGGTTTCTAACTTAACCTCCTAGCCAAGAACAAAGAAGCGAGAGATGGAACACAACTGGTTTGTCTGGAAACATATCCTCCAAGTGATTCAAAACATATCATATAGCATGGTCATACTACCAAATTATACTAGAGTCGCATGGGGCATTAGGATCAAGAAATTTGCAGGCACGTTTTAAATATGGCCATAAATATTCCAGATTGTTTCAAAATAATAATCAACATTGGCCTTTGAAAAAGTCATGGTACCTTTTGTTCTCACATAAATGCCCAAAGGTGATGAGCACTTAGATGGGTCCAAAAAACTCATAGAAAAAGGTGATTTCAATAGTTCTCCTCATTCTAGATATTGAACACCTTTTATGGGCATGGTTTTTGCATTCTTCAAGCATTGAAGCTGGTAGACTGGCTAGATATATCCAAGTTTTTGCTTGGATGGGTGCTAAAAACCCTTTATTTGCAAGGGTGCATAGATGATGTGAAACCCCCATTTTATCTCAACCTAACAAATAGGTAGAAAAGGGTATATTTTGGACACCTTTGGTACCAATTCTAATAATCGAGAATCAGTCATAGTACACATGTTTGTTTGGAAAGACTTAATAGCCTCTGGGGCCACTGGATCCCTATTAAAAATATTTCCTATGACGGGGACATTGGGTGAGTTAGTAATGCAAGCAAGAGTGGGCTATGGTGGATCAAATATGGTGCAAGACATGATTAAGCATGTGATTAGAAAGTGATAAGATTAGTGAATAATTAATCTAATAGGATAATGTAGGCATGGATACTCAAAAATCAGCAATTTCTCATTAGGCCAATGCCTCAATTGATAGGTTTTACATCCACAAGACGCCAAGCATCTAATCCCACTGATTTCTCCTTGATTTGTGCCACCTCCCCTACATCTGGGTGGGGGCACCTTTTCCTAGAATCTTTCCACACCCCTATATTCACTCATGCTACCCTTGATTCTCTCATCATCAGTAGATTCTTCTCACCTTTTCACTACTACCCACTCAATTACAGACTCACTTTTACGATCTCTAGCTAAGGGCTTGTTCCTACACACACCCATTCACTTGCATATTTCAACACCTCCCCTCAAGTGAATAACTCTAGCACACCTAGACCCTATACCAAGTTTCCCTCTTACTTGTTAGCCCGCGCGGCGACCAATGCCTCAAGTCCCTAACTCATAGTCCTTGACAAGCTCTCTCTATGTGTCCAAGGCTACTACAAGTGCCCGTGACCTTGACTAAAGTTCTCACACATACATCTACCACATGGCCTATATCATCGGGGTGGCTCAGAGATGGTTTTACTCTATTGGGGCAGGTTATATTGGGTTGTGGGGTTTCTCTCTCTTTCTCTGTCAAAAAAGATGTCCCGACTCCTCTACCTTAGGAGTCTCCATGAAGTTTGCCGATATTGATCCTTCTTCATTTGGTTCGCTGTAGCAATCTCTAGCCATGTGTCCTGGCTTCCCACAGTTGCGGCAAGTGAAGGTCCTTCCTCCTCCCCTGCCTCTTCCTCGTCCTTGTCCTCATATGTGAGGCCTCCTTGGGTGTTGAATGCTTTCTCCTCTCTAGTTATTGGTTCCAATCCTTTCTTCTCTTTGATCTTGTTCTCTTGCTCTAATAGAGCTCCTTCTATCTCATGCAGCTTCAAATCTGGTACATTCTTTAAGGTTACTAGAATGTTCTCATACTCTCCCTAGTCCACACTCTTTAGAAGCACTATTAGTGCCTCGTCATCTTCTACTTTCTTCCCAATGGATTCCAAGTGTTGCTTAATGCTTTTGTATTTGTTCAAGTGTGTGGTTAGAGGTTCACTTTCCTTCATGTCAAGTTTGTAGAATTGCATTAGCAGATTTATCTTTGAATTCTTTGCTTAAGTGCCAAATAATTTGTTAAGTTCATCCCATGCATCTTTAGCTTGTTGTATGCATGCAATGTGGTGAATGATTTCATCATTTAAGCTAAGTGCAATGAGCCCTAATGCTTTCTCATTTCTGTTCTTCCACTCATTCTCCCCATTCTCCACTGGACATTCATCTCTTCACTCAACTAGCCCCCATAGATTCTTCCTCATGAGCAAGTACATGGTCTTTGTTTGCCATGTATAGAATTGCTTCTCGTGTTAAATTTAGCTATTTCTTGTGCAGTGCTCATGATGATGTGAAGGGGGTCTTACCTCGATCCAATTCAAGATTCAAGGGCAGTGTCTACCCTTTTACAACTCCAATCTGATGTTTAATGATGATTACAACAAGTTTATCAGCATGAATTCACCAAAAATTACATAAAGCCAAGGATAATTGGTTTGTACTGGATGGTTGGGAATTCAAACCAACTTCAAATTGCAATCTAAAGTGATAGAGATCTATATCAGATACCCAATGGTAAATTTGAACCATCAATTGCACCAAAATATAGTGATTAGTGCTAATTAATCATTAATTCATAAAATTAATCCCTTATAAATTTGAACCATCAATTGTACCAAAATATAGTGATTAGTGCTAATTAATCATTAATTTATAAAATTAATCCCATGAGTCTCAAAGGGATACCAACGAGATTATGCATATCCTAAAATCCTAGTAGTATGATAATCTGTGTGTAAGGGAGATTAGCGCTTCCTTTAATTTATAAGATATGCCCATGTCAGTGGATCACATACAGTGTTAAACATTAACAGTGCAATGTAAAGGACTGAAAAATCTTGTATAAGTAGAATCCATATATTATGAGTGTTAATCCTAGATAGGATTCCTTAAAAAATCATTATCCAATACTATCATAAGCATTTTGAATCATAAGCACAAAATGGGTCTCAACAGAGTCATTAACCCATAATATTGTGCAAAGCCAAGAGATTCATATAACGAAAGCATCATGATAGCAAAAGTGGGATTCAATGCATTATCCCAGTAGTAGTATAACAAAACCTTCAACAAGGGATACCTGAGAGGAAGAACTCCCAGTGGATGCCAAAACATTAGACATGACAAAAAAACACCAATATACGGGCTAAGTGAGTGTATAAGCACTCACCTTACATGGTTTTTATGGGTAGAGCCAAGTTGTAGCTGCCAGCCATCTCCATGAAAGTACCATACCCGCACCGAAACAATGCATAGAGTATTAACCCACAACCAGCCACCATAGCTAGGTGAACACATATTTATATGGTTTAGCTTATTTTTTAATTATGGTATGACAAGAAAACAAGAGAGAGAGAGAGAGAGAGAGAGAGAGAGAGAGAGAGAGAGAGAGAGGGGGGGGGGGAGAGGTTAATTAGACTCTTTATATTATTAAACAAGGTAAGGTGGATATGTATTTATAAAACATGTTAGATGAAAGACATGAAAGAGGCATGTCACTAAGGGCATTCTGGATTCATTTCAAGCTACCATATAAGCACACTATCCAAATGTCATCACCATCCAAAGTTCTCTCTTGGATAAAGCTTATAATGGAGAGAGAGAGAGAGAGAGAGAGAGAGAGAGAGAGAGAGAGAGAACTCAAAATTAGCAATTGCCACAAATAGTATGGCACATCAAACCATTATATATACCAGTGACATACTTTTGTTTAACCACCCAGCCATTATATATACTAGTGACTTACTTTTGTTTAATCGCCCAACCATTATATATCCTAGTGATAGGCTTTTGTTTAACCACCTAACCATTATATATACTAGTGATCCTTGTAGGTTCTACTTTCTTAAGAAGGACAATGCGTATCAATCCCTTTACTTTGACAAAAGTAATCTTTTCTATTTTGTAGCTTGTGGTGTGGCTATTCATAAGCCATCATTCATTTTGTCTATTGTAGCCCACCATCCATCTCTAGATAGTGACATATGCCATCATTCAAAGGCTTTTATGATGTCGACCATGCAATGATGGGAATTGATTTTTTCATTGTTGGCAAGAAGAATGAGATGTATTCCAAGATGCATGAGTTGTTCTTTGTTAGTGGTGGGTAGACTCCACTACTAGAGAGTATGCAAGGTTTGGAAAAAAGGTGAAGTGGGTAGTTGATTTTATACTGTTAATCCCATTTTGGATTAACAAAGATGCTCCTCCAATTGAGTCCATTAATAAGTGTCATGAAAAGGCACTATAAAAGTTGTATTGAGAATCTGGCCACCCAAGGCCTTAGTTAGTAAGTTTTGGGCACCCAAGTGTGAATAAGGGCTAGTTGTATATAAGGCAATTCTCATACTGAAATGAGACAATCCCCCTTTGTGCTATGAGAACTCGTGTGCTTTGTCTTGAGAGAGAGAGAGAGAGAGAGAGAGAGAGAGTGCGAGTTTGCTCTAGTACATGTTCCTCTTTCATGCATGCATGTGTGTGAGAGAGTGAAAGGTTGGTTGTCTTGCATTCGTGGTGTGAGCGACTTCGTGCGGTGACAGCATGGAGGTGGTGATTAGAGAAGTGGAGCTTCCAAAGAGAGGTTGGGGAGCCTCAAGGGAAATGAGCTCAAAGCATTGGTAAGTACCCAACGATTGTTGTATCTATTGCTTCTCCCATTTATGGTTGTGTGGAGTTCCTTCTTGGGAGGTGCGGTAGCCCATAACTTTTTTGGTGTCGCTATCGGGGAAACACCTTTGTTTCTTCCACCCTCTTAGAGATTCAGATTCCACAATTCAAGATTCATCATTGCCTTTGCATTTAGAAGATGCAATGTGAAGAAGTTATGTAGATAAGGTTTGAATGGTAGAGAAGAAATTGCAGAAAATTGTGTGTTGAATGTGTGGGTGAGTACTTGGAAGAGCTTAGAGGAAAGCACATTGGTTTTTTCTTTTAATTTTGATACTTTTGTCACTAATCGTGCTACTGTGAGCTAGCAAGGGTGAGACCCTGTTTTTTTGTTTTTTCTAAAAATTCATAAAATTTACAAAAATAAAGAGCCATTGGTCGTGTCAATAACTTGTATTACATTTTCAATCCTTAGCATGACCAGTCTAGATCAATTGGATAGGGAAGTAATAGTCCAAAACATCATTTTGTTGATACGGTAGTTTAACAAGTGAAAGTGCAGAAAACAGTTTAACGACATGAACCATTTTCTGCTACTTCACGGCATGAAGAACTGCGTTCTGTAAATCAGTGCTGAGATTTTCGGATTACCTTGCTAAAAATAGGGTGCCTTACTCTGACATAAACGAAACTAAAGAATCTTATCACTTGAGATAGTAGTGAAGTGTAACACTCCAAAACATCATTTTGTGCGGTAGTTTAACACATGAAAGTGCAAAAAACAGTTCACGACATGAACAATGTCCTGCTACTTCACGGTGTGAACTGCTTTTCGCAATCAACATCGGGATTTTTAGGATTACCTTGCTAAAAATAGGGTGCCTTATCCTGACACATCTGACACAAACAAAACTGAAGAATTTTATCACGTGAGATAACAGTGAAGCATTTCACGTCGTGAACTATTTTCTGTTTCATGGCGTAAACCACTACGTGCTACTGCACGAGTTAAGCCTTCACGGGTGAATCTTTCATGGCACAACACTTCACATTTTAGCAGTTCACGAGTTAAGCTCTCACGAACTGCTAGTTCACAAATTAAGGGTTATCATACCAGTTGTAAAACAGGTACTCTAATTGCACTATTTAGGTCTATCTGACTCAAATTGAAGTAATTCTGAGCTTAAAAAACTCAAAACATGAAACCTTAGTTGCCATGCGAGGAATAGTTCACGACGTGAACCATCTCCTGTTACTTCACGGCATGAACTGCTCCCTGCTACTTCACGACGTGAACCAATCAATGCAGTTTCACGGCCAAAAGAGACTATTCGACAAAAAACTATTTGAAAACATTGGAGTGGTAATTTCGCATGTCGAATTACACTCAAATTCACTTGAGGTCCAGTGATACGACCTTACTCTTGACAACAGTGCATCAAACCACCCAGGTTCTTCCTATCAAAGGAGTGTGGGTTTAGGCCGCTCGATGAGCACTCAATTGAGTGTGTCAACTTGGAGAAATCTAACCATCGTTAATACAAGTAGCGAAGAATCTATGAAAGAAGGACTAAAATTCTCTAGCCTTGGAGAGGAAGAAGATCGCTCTGGGTCTCAGTCAACCCCAACTTCTTGACTAACGAGTAGTTCAAGAAGTTGTGGCTAGCTCCATCATCGATAAAAACTATGACTCTATGGCTACCTATGGTGCCATACATGCAGACCATATCATGCGGACCTACAGTAGGCTGCCACATCACTGGTGTCACCGAACAAGCGTGATGCTCATCACAATGACACACTGTCACCTCTCTGAATTGCAGAACTGAGAGGGAGTCTCTGCACTGTATGCAACTGCCTAGAGGATTTACCATCTCTTTTGGGCTCGTTGCCGCTCGTGCTGGCTTTAAGCTTTGGACACTCAGCCTTCGTGTGCCCTACATCGTTGTAATTAAAGTAGCGATTTTCCTTTCGCGCTTTAATATATTCCTCTTTTTTTTGGACTTCACTGTCTCTTTTTTTCTGGATGGTCGCGATTTTTTAGACCAATGACCATTCTATCCTCCCTGGTCCATCCTATCCCCCTGCTTATCACTGCGGAACCCTTTTCTTTTAAGGCCTGACCTCCTCTTCTCACTATGGAACCCTTTTCTTTTAACTACGCCATAAATAGGCAACTTGCTATAAAAGGCCAGTAAGCTTGTTTTATCAATCTAGGAACCCTAGCCAAGTATGAGCTAGCTTCTATTCATAATCAACTCACAAGTTCTACTTTCACTATTGAAGCACCTTTGTATTCCAGAATATAACATCTATCTCACAATTTTCATAATGCCATCAAAACTCCCCCTTCAGAAGAGTAATTTAATATTATTCTCTATTTGTTTCACTTGAAATTTTTGCATTACCTTGTGCATGGAGATCTTGTGTTTTATGTTCTGTATCTATAATTTGTTACTTATTTGAACAATGTTACCTCTTTAGGCATCTCTTTAGAGGCAGCATGATCCTAAATTCCTATTATTGGCGCTACTATGCATGTCATATTTTATTGTTGAATTAAGACTTGTCAATTCATACCCCTTTCTCCTTTACACTCCTTCTTTTTGGAATTCATAATCATCTATTGAAATTGCTCCTTCTTTGTGGCCATGGTGTCCAAAGAATCATCTATTGAAATTGCTCCTTCTTTGTTGCCATGGTGTCCAAAGAATCATCTTTTTCTTGTTGTCACACAATGTTGAGTTGATAAAGATGATTCTCTAGAAGTTCCCTCTAAGAGCTTAAGTGAAGGCACATTTAGTTGCACTCGCAAACCTCTCCATCCATGATGAGCTTGTGCACATAATTATACTAAATCTCGATTTGCTTGGTGCAACAACATCAAACAGAGGATTCTTTGTAATCTATAACTTTGGCTATCATAATGTAGCTCCATTGGTCACTCCTAGACTACACCCATGTCCCCAACATCCTTTTTAACCAAAGTGCGTCATGGGAAAACATGCCATATTATACTCAACCTCTACTATGTCGAAGAGAGAGAGATGGTAGGCTACAATTTGCTAATCCAAGATATCACTCCCAAATCGGGTGAGAAGTAGTAATCAGACAATGATCATCTATATTCTAAATCTCTACCCTAGTCTAAGTCATGAAACCTAATACAAGAGATCACTCCCAAATCAGGTGAGAAGTAGTAATCAGACAATGAGCATCTCTATTCTAAATCTCTACCCTCGTCTAAGTCGTGACACCTAATCAAGAACTTTCCTAAGGCATAGGTGATGCCAAAATCCTAGTGTACTTAAAAACTCGCATCCCTACCTTCTATAATGTCTCTCCTCCCAAGGCTTATTTGAGAACCTACCAAGCACACACCAAATGTAAACCTAATGTTTGGTTGTGTGTTCCTGCACAAGAAGATTAGGCTCCCTACAAGCTTCTTGTGGTATGTTTCATTCACCAATGGAGAAGAGCCTTTTGTACATAGCTTCAAATCAACCTCAGCCATACTAAATGCTATCGAAATCGCTAACATATTTCTACTAAGAGATGAAGATGCTATCTAGATTCTTCCAAACTTTAATCCCCAAATAGGAGTACATGAGCCCAAGGTTTTTCATTTCAAATTCTTTGTTTTCTAAGCAAATCTTCATGGTTCCTCGCGACGATGACATTATCCACATAAAGGAATATGATCATGTACTTGCCCTATCCAAAGAAAACATACAAATTTGCATTTGAAAGGATTCCACGTAAAGGAATATGATCATGTACTTGCCCTATCCAAAGAAAACATACAAATTTGCATTTGAAAGGATTCTTTTCAGACCCATACTTACAAAATCATATCAATTTGTTGGTATCATGCATGCGGGGCTAGTTTTAGCCTATACAAGGACTTTGTTAGCCTAAAAACTTTGCCTTCCAAATCAGGTATCACAAATCTAGTTTGCTACTTAGCATAGACATTTTGTCTTTGAGATTCTTATTGAGGAAGGTGAATTTCACATCCATCTGCATCACTAGCCACCCCTCCTTTGGAGCTAGTGTGTGAATTGCTACCACCAACCTTGTTGTGGTGGGAGGGAAGTCTCCTTGTAGTAGGTCAAACCCCTCAACCTATGAAAATCCTTTTTCCATGAGGTGTGCCCCAAATCAAACCATCTGAGTGGTGCTTAGATTTTTAAACCCACTTGGTGTTGATGACCTTGCATTTGGATGGACGCTTCACAAGTTCCCCAAGTGTAGTTCTTCATCATGGATGTATACTCCAACCACATGTCTTCCATTTACTTATGCCGCTATAATATAGTGAGATCCTACAACTCAATCAAATCTTCCTTGAGCACATAATTGATGACATTTGTTTGAGCCCCTCTCTACTCCACTATCCTCTTTGACTGGCATGTGTTGAAGCTCACTAGGAATGGTTAGTGGATTTGCCCCATCAGAGAGTTGATCCACTTACGAAATGTCTTAACCCTTTCTAAATTGATAATCTTAGTATCTTAATCCTCTAATTATATCTCCTATGGAATAGATGTAGCCAACCCTTCTTGGCTAGGTAATAAAGCCCATATATTATTGTTTGGTGGTTGTGGTTGTTGGGTAGCTCGTTGCTCTTCGATGAAGTGGATGGCACATCCTCCTCCATGGGATGTTAAGTAAGAAAGCCCATAGTTCTTGTTTATGGTTGTGGTTTGTTGGTGGGTAGCTCTTGGCTCTTCAATGAAGTTTTTTGGCACATCCTCCTCCATCCAATGTGGTATTTCAAGGAATACCACATCATGTCTCGCTATGATCTTTGCTTTTGGGTTATAGAGATAGCAACTCTTTGACTCCACAGTATGCCTTTGCCTCTAGGTGTGATAGAGACAACACAACTCCTTATAATCCATGAAGATGCATTTTTTGCATTTTATATCCCATTTGGTTTGAGGTTTATAGTCATATCCAAAAACCCAAATATGTGTAAGTGAATTTTTCTTACCAAAGTAAGCCTCTTAAAGTGTTTTCTCATGCTTCAGTGCTACTCCTATTGAGGATGTACATACTAGTGTGTTAACTACCTCAACCTAGAAAGAGTTTCGATGATGAGGTTCTTGCACTCTACTACTCCATTGTTATGTTAACATTAGTAGGTACTAAGGCCATTTCTCTTATTTATACAAATCTGAAGCAACTAGCAAAAGTGTCTTGACCAAAGCCCAAGCCTTGATACCATGTAAAAAAATATAGACATATATAAAACATAAAAGAAGGATCTCCACAAACAATACAATGCATAAATTATAGGTGAAAGAGACACATAATAATACTGAATTATTATTGAACCCCAAGATGTTACAATTGATGGCTTCCTACTCCCTACTTGTGTGCTCTTGAGAGGGAGCTTTGAGGGCTTAATGAAAATTATGAGATGGAGAATGTATGCTAGAATATAAGGGTGCTTCCTTAATGAAGGTTTGTGAGATAATGATAACCTATTTTTATATAGATCCACACAAGAGGTAGGTAGGCTAAGGTGGTGTGTCCACCAACATGACCCAAGTAGCGCTATCACTTGATTGAGATAATACTAGATAAAATAAGAGACCATAGGTTCCTAACATAGCTTCTAAGTCGACCTAGAAGACTTTGTGGGCCCCATAACCTAAGAATGGAGTATCCTCATCAAGGAATCCTTTATTGGTCCTTCATGTGACTGAATATGAGATATTGGTCTGCACTTATATGTAGCCTATTTAGCTGTGGCCCAAACCTCCATTCTCTAACCATCTAGCCTTTAGCGTCCACCACCATTCGGTGTCTTATTAGGTCTTTCTAGGTTCCTAGGCTACTTTTTCTTATAAAAGGGGACTTATAATACTCATGCAATTACAATGTGAGGGTGGAGCATTGAATTCCAACACATGATGTGCCCATGTCAAGTGTAAATGTGTGTAGCAGTGGATATATAGAATCAATAAGCGATGTGCCCGTGTCAAGTGTAAATATGCCCAAAAATATAGAGTCAACAAGTGAATCAATAATGCCAGAATTCATGTTAGCTAGCTTGTGTTAAAAATTGGGTAATTCAAAGTCTATGAAAAAAAGGGCTCCATAAATGACAATAGATTTGACAAAACTTGATATTGCTCACAATGCTAAGATGGAAGATGAAGATAGGGTAAGTGAGAGCAAAATGAGACGAGGAACCCCTATGACTACAACTATTAATAAAACACCAATTTCTAACCACTAAATTTCTAGAACTCTTTGACAAACCATAACTCTATCTCCTAGTAAAAATGTAGAGGTGAAAACTACACACTTTTAGTTGAAAGATACACACTTGATATTATTGAACAAGGTAATTGAGAGCATAATGAGGAACCCTTGTGAGTACAACTATAATAAAACATCAATTTCTAACCACTCAATTGCTAGAACTCCTGTGAGAGCAAGATTGAGGAACCCATGTGAGTACAACTATTAATAAAACACCAATTTCTAACCACTCAATTCTAGAACTCTTTGACAAACCACAACTCTATCGCCTATTAAAACTGTAGAGATGACAATTACACAGTTTTAGTTGAAATATACACACTTTATTTTATTGAACAAGGTAATATTTAATGGTGGATATGCATTTATAAAGCATGTTAGATGGAAGACATAAAAGAGGCATGTCACTAGAATAGGGCATTCTAGCTTCAGTTTCAAGCTACCATAAAACCATGCCATCCAAATTTCCTCACTATCCAAACATCTCTCTTGGACAAAGCTTATATTGAAGAGAGAGAGAGAGAGAGAGAGAGAGAGAGAGTATGTGCAATGTGTTGTTTCACATCACCCATGATGCTTTGTTACCATATAACCATGCCATCCAAATGTCCTTACCATCTAAACATCTCTCTTGGACAAAACTTATAATGGAGAGAGAGAGAGAGAGAGAGAGAGAGAGAGAGAGAGAGAGAGAGAGAGAGTACGTGCAATGTGTTGTTTCACATCACCCATGATGCTTCATTACCACTCATAGGTGCAATAGCATCAAGAGGAAACCATTAATTAGTGTGTTTCCTATACAATGAACTAAACAAAAGGAGTCATTATTAAGATCTTCTCGAGGAAAATCCTAAACATGTAAAAAAAAGGAAACATCATTAAGCTCTTCTTTGATAAAACCCCTCCAGGAAAACCCTAAGTGTGAAAATTATTTGTTTTTGTGTCAAAAACATGAGAGAGAGAGAGAGAGAGAGAGAGAGAGAGAGAGAGAGAGAGAGAGAGAGAGGAAAAGTAGGGCCTAGTGGAAGGAAGTAATCTTACAAAGCTGGTGGTCTAAGATTCCATATCAAAGAAACGTGTTCCTATGGCACATGCTAGTTGGAGGCCTACTATTAGGGGACCAATTTTTAAAAGTAGCGGATTGCTTATGGTAATTGTGTGTTTTGTACTACATGCTTGGAAACATGCTCGCATCTTTTCATTTTATATCCAGTGGGTAAAGAAGGTGTGGTATTTTATTTCTCGCGTGTGGATTCCGTTGACAGATAGGCCCGTAAAGGTTAAAGACTAGATTTTTGGTAAGATTCCAAATGGGCCGGATAACCCAGAACATTCAGTTTTCTTTTATTTTTTCGGGTGGATAGGTTTGTGACATATCTGGTTAACGAGGAATGCCTTCATATTTGATGCAAAAAGTTGGTATTACAGCTCACATAGGTCGTATAAAAGGGCTACTATTGTGGCAAGTCTCTTCCTTGTCGTCAACTCATTTGGTGGAGAATGACACGGCAATATATTGGATGAGGGTACTCCGAGCTACACCTGTGGCTCAAAGTAATTAGTGAGGGAAAGCTAGTACATCACCTGACGGCCATGTGGCCATTCATAAAGTAATTTTTGGTAATATATCTTCTATTATGAGAGAGAGAGAGAGAGAGAGAGAGAGAGAGAGAGAGAGAGAGAGAACTCAAAATTAGCAATTGCCACAAATAGTATGGCATACGTTTATTTAACCACCCAACCATTATATATACCTTTGTTTAACCGCCCAACCATTATATATACTAGTGACATACTTTTGTTTAACCACCCAACCATTATATATACTAGTGACATACTTTTGTTTAACCACCCAACCATTATATATACCAGTGACCCTTATAGAGGTTCTACTTTCTTCCTTAAGAAGGACAATTCAGATCAATCCCTTTACTTTGACAAAAGTAGTATTGTTTATTTTGTGGCTTGTGGTGCTATGGAAAAGCCATCATTCATTTTGTTTATTGCAACCCACCATTGCTAGATAGTGACATAGGCCATCGCCTTTTGTGAGAGAGAACCATTGCAAAGGATATCTCTTTCTTTCCTCCCTATAGGGAAAGGAATATATACCTTCACCCCCTTAAGAAATGAGCATTTCGGTGTGACAACGCAGTGAGGATGAGCTAGTGTAAGCACACGAGAATAGGCATTGCAATGCTCATGATTCGGTAAGGCTAAGGTAAACTCTCTCTCTCTCTCTCTCTCTCTCTCTCTCTCTCTCTCTCTCTCTCACACACACACACACACACACTATGTGAGGAGCTAGAGGGAGGGGAAATGAGATAGACTATGGGAGGAGCTAAAGGGAGGGAAAATGAGATAGACTATGTAAAAAAAGAGGGTGTTGGGTTTAAATCTAGGTGCTACACTTAAAAGCAATGAAAATGGCTACATAGATCTTTGACCCCACTTTTTGAGGGGACAAACAATAAAAAAAAAAACCACATGGAATTCTCTAACTTATTCCCTTATTAATTATTGTTTTAATCAAGGTTATTGTTAAATAACCTATAGACCTTCTCAACCTTCCTCGAATGATATATAACAATTTTTGAATAAAAATAACTTTTCATACTTCTTTTTGGTACTAATACCTTTTAATATGAAAAAGACTTTTTTTTTTGCATAACCATGAATATTCACATAAAAACAAAATATTTCCATCAAATAATGTAACTTAGGGTATAATACAAGGGAGATCTTCATCCTATAGTTTCCTTCCGCCTGCTTACTACTTTGAACAAGAAGTGTGTCACTTACAAGTATGTTAGTAACAAGGTGGGAATGTTATCACACCAAAGTGAGAATGCTATCATTGATGTAGGAATATATATTGCCCCCTAGAGGAGATATGCTATGATCATCGGGGTGTTATAACCCAAGCAATACATAATCACAAACAGGAACTCCTCTATCCTTTTGGAGAATTCATGTTACCATAGTCCCTTTCCACTTCTTGTGGGTTCCTCAACAAGCAATGTTAGGACTCGAGCTTAGTCTAAATGCAACTTTTCACTTTCTGTCTAGCACATTTGCTTGCCAAATTTTTTTGTACACTCTATGCTACTCTCCCATAATCTACTAATACCACTAGAAGCTTATTTGCTTTCTTCCTTTCAAATCATAATTTTAAAAGCAAAAGGCTTGCTCTCACAAACAAGGGAGAATCAAAGATTCAATCCCACACCTATAAAATCAAACTCACATGAAAACTCGAATGTCTTGGCTCATCAGATTATAACCCCATAGTACTTGCAAATTATTGAGAGCTTGTAACAACCGAGAGAGTAATAAGAATCAATAATACACGTGAGTAGAGAAGAGCTCTTAAGCAAGAGTAAGCTAAAACATGCGAAGTCCATTTCAACGTAGAGAAATAGAATCATTCACAAAGTGGTAAGGAAGTCATATAACTAGAAACTTACCTCTAGCTTTCTTCCACTCAAAGAATATTTTTTCAAGCAACATGCTCACAACAAAGGGAGAGCCAAAGCTTCAATCCCACACCTATAAAATCACACTTCCATGAAAACTCAAATGTCTTGGCTCATCGGATTATAATCCCATAGTACTCTAAATTATTGAGAGCTTGTTACAATTGAGAGAGTAATAAGAAATTATAACACACATGAGCAAAGAAGAGATCTTAAGCAAGGGTAAGCTAAAACATGCAAAGTCCATTATAAATTAGAGAAATAGAGTCATACACAAAGTGATAAGGAAGTCAAGGGCTCTTCAAATATTTTATTAGCCCATAGCCCACCTACAGAATAATTTCTCCTACATTCTCGTGTTCTTTCTTAACGCTTACGTAGAGTATTAGTGTTGGCACATTTGCACGCATACCCTTATGCCATCCTAGGCTTTATTCCCTGGAATTTACATCCAAGCACCACAAAAACTTATAACATAAGTGAAACCAATTTTTGAGTGTAACTATGAGGCTTGACTTTTGGTCATGTGATATTGAAGGCCTAACTTAATCATCAACAATTTAACAAGTATGAAGAAATTTTAGCTCATCTCAATAAAAAGAAAGCCTTTTTTCTTGGGGGGGGGGGAGAGAGAGAGAGAGAGAGAGAGAGAGAGAGAGAGAGAGAGAGAGAGAGAGGAGGAGGAGGAGGAGGAGGAGGAGGTGGTGGTGGTGGTGGTGGTGGTGGTGGTGAAGGGTGATGTTGAGAGGATCCCAACCAAATATTTACTATTCTATCTGGTTAACTATGTTATTTGGAGTGTTGCTAGCTTGTAGCCTTTAAAAAACTAATGCCCTTGTTAATAATTCCTAGTTCTCTTGATGGTAGGCTAGCCAACATTGAAGGTGTACTTCCTATCAAAGATAGTAGAGAAGGTGGAATTCCATGTATAGAAATTAGTAGAGGAGGTGAAACTCATGAAAATGGGATCAAAAATATATATTGGCGTGGATGAACTTGCTAGTTGATAACACTAACACAATGCACAATCATCACCCCTCCTCAATAGTCTCAATGACTTACACATCATATGCCCCGTGTTGCGACCAAACAACTACCCACTGATGAAAAACTAACTTAGTTGCATCATTCAATCATATTACAAACCTTCTCATATGTGCTTGTAGCTTTAAGGACTATGAACCTTGTTGCATGGAGGTTGTAAGGAGTGTTGTGGATAGTCACACAAACCTCCTTTACCTTTAGAACATTAGAAGTGGGATAGTTTTCCAAATAATGAAAATTTAACCACTCTATTAACAAGCTTAGCCTTTTCACCTTGGGAAGAGGGCACTAAAAGTGTTGTTGCCCAACACATCCCATTGATTTTAAGTCTATGCTATCATACGAAGGCCATGGTAGCAAATGCTCAAAATGCAAAGATGCACAAGGTTTTACAAGACGAGAATAGTAGCTCCAAGAAAAATAAATCATCAAGATAATTTGAGAAAATAATTTTTCTTATTTTTATTGGATGCTCATGAATTGTTGAAGGTTGCCCTTATAGTGTTGTTCAAAAAATCAAAGGGAAGAGAACATTTTGACATTTTCCAAAGCTGCACCAGTTTGCAAATGTAATCGTAGCACAGGGGCTATGCATGTTAATTTATGATAAACTATATCTCTACTTAATAAGTCACGTTGATTGCTCATATTATTTCTGCTTATGCATGTACTCGATGACATAGAGGAGACACGGATATATTGGAACAAAAAATGCCTTTAAACATGAGATACGGATATATTAAAACATAAAATGCCTTGAAACATCACTATGATACACACCACTTTTACGTTAAATATTATCCCAAATTTTGTGAAATATCTACTTGTACTTTATTAGGGTGCAAAACTTTCAAAGTTTATATTGGCCAATTATGAAAATAAAATAAATAACACTTGTACTACTTTTTCAAACTATTAATACAATTTTGGCCCAAATAATATCTAGGGGCAAGGGATTGTGACGGGTGTCATCTTTTTGTCATATTCTTCTTTTATTCTCCTCATTATTACCTTTTAAGTTGCATGAAAAAACTTACACTTTGTTATTCCATATCATATTTAAAATGATTTTACTTTGAGCATCTCGAATCAACTGCTACTTTTGCAATTAGATTTATTGGGATTTTAGCAATTTATGTTCAATTGTCTACACCCAACACCATGCTACTATTGGTAGTGTTTCCCACAATTGTACTTAGTAGGGTGTTTGTTGGTTTGAATCTCTTTACACCATGATAAAGCTACTAAAGTTCCCCTACTTCTCAACATCTTACAAGGAACTTTGATTATGATTTACATGCTTGCAAAGCTAAATAGGAGCATGGAGTGGGGGCACAACTTGTCAGATATTTGAGCCAAAGTTGGTATAATCTCTTTCTTTGCAAAATTGTGTCCTACAAAAAAATTGAGGTGGGAAAGGTGCCTTAAGGCTTACATTTTTTCCTCCTATTCTGTCTGAAATGGTAAGCAATGAGCATTAAACTTTATTACGAATGGCTTCATGCGAACGCTTACAAATGCTTAAATCCACTCAAGAGTAGAGACAAAATACCTTCAATAATATTAATGGCAATAATAAATAACAAAATGTAAATAAATAATAAAACGTTAACAACAAATTGCCTGTCCTCCCTGCATGTGCTATGTGCTTCACTCTCACTCTCTTGCTCTGCAGCTACCACTGTGCGTGCGCGAGGTTCGAAAGCGGTCCACAGGTGCGAGTTACAACGTAGCCTCGCCATAGCTGGAATTAGCAAGCTTCGCCACCAAAAGGTTTCTTGACATCTCTCATCACGACCATGGCTTCACAAAGGTACCCTTTGAGCTTCTTTTCTCGTCTGCGTGTTTTTTTAGGGTTTTGATGCTTACAAACATTTCCTGCTAAAGACTATTGTGTAGTTTTGAGGGTCTCTATGGCTACACATGGCACGCATATCTGGGATCGGCTAACTTGCGGGAAAACTAACCTGCATTTTGTGAAAGCTGGATGTATGTATGTCCTCACTGGTTTTGTTTATGGCCCTTCGGATCTCTTGAGTATGCTTTGCATATACGAGCAACCCCTGTTTTTTCTTGTATGATCTGCAATGCCTCCTTTATGGCTTTGGCAAAGACCCTAGAATGCATTTCTTGACAAACAGGCAGTTTTCCTTATCAATCGGAAAATGGGTTTACCCACTTTGCCCTTGAATCAAGAGTGTTTTTTACATGAACATTGTTATGTACTCTACCTGAGGGCACCATGCGACATGCAGTGCCAGCTTTATCTTTTTCCTTTCAGCTTTATAAACTAGCGATAGCTTAGGCTTCAGCACAGGTAATAGTAGACGCTTCAAAAAACAATGTCCATCTTTCATACTTTTGTCAGGGAGACTGCTGAGGTGTTTTTAGAGTATGTGAGTGCTGTGACATGTTTACAAGGACATGGCCATGGTAGTTTGCCATTATGGAGCAAGGCGATAGATATGTCAAAAATTAGGTATCCTTCATGCTTGCTTTGCAGTGTACAAGGGTGCCATGGCACACCATCTCTGAGTGGAGCAAGGTGATAGATATGTCAAAAATTAGTTATCCTTCACGCTTGCTTTAGAGGTATATGGTCATGGTGGTTTTCAGTGTGCAAGGATGCCATGGCATCCATTTGAGGCACTATCTCTGCTTCTGCACAGGAACTCAGTGCATGCTATAGAACTGCCAAAAGATGTCCACCTTCAATCTTGCTTTATAAGGGAATTGCCATGGGGGCAACAGTGGAGGGTGCTATGGCATGCATTCAAATCTCCATGTTTGCCTTCTCTACTTTTTAGCTTTCTGTAGTGGCTAGCCCTATGGCCATTCTCCGCTCTGACTCCGTTGGGACATTATGGTTGTAACTACTGGTGTACAAAGACACTGTGGCGCATGCATTTTAAGGCTTCATCTCTGCTTATTACCTCTCTCTGCTGGCTAGATCTCTCTACAAGTAATAGAACTGCCAAAAAATTGCCAACTTTCAGTCTTGCATTATAGGGACATTGCCGTGGTGGTTATCAGTGTGGGAGGGTGCTGTGGCAAACATTGCAGAACCGTGTTTATGGAGACGTTCTGGAGGTCATTATTAGTATAGGAGGATGCTGTGGCACATGCATATCAGGTCTCATGAGTTTTCTATGCTGGTGAGGGAATATTCAGTCAGAAAGAGTCTTGTGGTCATTTAGATAGGAAAAAGAGTGAGCTGGCATATAAGTCGGTGTGTGTGTTTGAAAGAATGTATTTGTCATATTTATGCATATGTGTGCGCCACATTTTATTTGTTTACAATAATTTTGCTATTATTTGCTTCAATGCTATGTGTGCTTTTCCCACTCGCACCCCAAGAAAAAGAAAAAAAAATGTATTTCCTTTTATCTTCCACCCTCTGATTGTACTTCTTAGTAAGCATTGAGTCCACCCAAGAGTTTGGACTGTTTTGAAACCTAGTGAGCAATTTATGCGTGGGTGCTGATGAGAACATAAGTATTGCTTGGTTTTCTAAGAGGCTTTATTCTCTCTCCCAACTAGAAAAAAGAAAGAGATTTCTATCTATACTGAGACACCCGCATGCGGACCCTCCTCTTGCCCCCTTACAAGGATGCCACTGCCACGCTCAACAAGAATTGAACCTTGGTCCTCCTCCTTTGATTCCAATACTCTAACCACTAGAGCTACCAGCCACTGTTTGTCTCAACAATTATGAATGAAAGCATCTCGATTTTGTTGGTGTTTTCAAAAATTTTAAACTATTTTATAAAATAATAAATAATAATACATTTTATTTGTTTAGTAATGTGTTTCCTTTTTTGGTCTTGTTTTGTTAATAAAGGTGGTTTTGATTGGTTGTTCAATTTCCCACTTGTTTGTTTTGTTTTGGTTAGTGTACATTCACTACCTTGTATGTTTACTACTAATTCTATTTTCTTAGAGTTTTTAACCTTATTTAGGCTTGTGTACGACCAAGGGTTTATTGTGTAGTTTGTGTGAGGAAAGGATGAGTAGTGATTCTAGCAAGAAGTCATAGCACTTGATTGCATGCTATTGTTGATGATCTTTGAAGTGTAACAAGCAACCTTTTCAAAGGACCCCACTGCATGGTAGCAACCTTGTTAAAATAAAGGGGAAGTGGTTAGAGCTCCTCTATTTGACCTAAGATCATTAGCCTTTAAGTGGGCATGATTTGTAACATGGTCCTAACTACTTTAAATGAGGTGCATTCTTCTAATCCTTCTTTTTTTTTTGAGAAAGATATATTCCACAGGCAAGGCAAATCTATGACTTTCATCATTTTCAAAGTGGTCCTATTAGATGGTGTTTATTAAGTGCATATTACTAAGTACTCACTATGTGTATAACAATGCAAAAATGCTTAATCATATAAGGTGCCTTAGAAGTAAGCATCTTTCTTTAAACTTTCCTCACGTCCTATTTATACCACCCAAGTGATCTATGTAATTTATGTAAATAGCAACAACTATGCTGAGATTTGATTTGGTATGTTGTCCAAACTAGCTTCAATGCTTCCAAAGGTTTCCTGGCTATCTTCCACTTGTTTAACACACATGAGAATTGCTTTGTCTTGCAAACATCGTTGTTAGGCACGGATACAAATTTGCCTCAGGTGGCATCTTGTGCATAGCTAGGGGACGTTGCGAGGCCATGTGCCCAAATTTACGACATTCAAAACATGCGCCAGCAAAGAGGCCCCATTTGAGTTTATAATAGGCACTGCCCATTGCAACATTGTTGACATTTACATAGTACGATTGTGGCGTGGCTATATCCGTGTCTCACAAAATGCAAAAATGATTTGAACTACCATTTTGCCGAGGCGGGCACACAACTTTTCCCGGTGTGGCTGCAATTTTGGGCAATAGGGTTTCCAAACACTGGGGGAAGTCCACTACTTTAACCCAAACCGGACATCGATGCTTAATCAGCGATTGATAATTGCGTGTAGGAGACTAAGGTAGTATATGCACCATCTGTTGACCATAGTACAATGGAGACTGTTCCAATAGCATTTGATTTTTCTTATGCCATAATAACCTCAAAAAAACCCTTCGCTGCATAATGCACTTTGTGAGAACAAAACAGCCCCCTAAAGTCCTTGTCAGCCAATTGCCTTCATCCGCAGCAATAGGCATGCGGCCTGGAAAGAAAATAATAACTGCATGTTTTGCATACATCCGAACTGGGTCGACAATCTCATCAACATCAATAGATATGCCAAGAGAAGGGGGAGATTCTGTCCAAGCTTTCCTGGTGTCCTCAAAACCTTCATGCATAACATCGAATACCAGTTGTGTTTCCGGCTTCCGGTGAAGGATGAATCAGGCCATCCGGCCCCACCACGAATTTCTGCTTTTTTTTTTGAGAAGATTTCTCCCTGCTGTAAACCATGTTCACAGAAGCTGCTGCAGCCATAGCTCACCGTACACACACACACACACACACACACACACACACACACAGGGCTGCCCCCACACACTGCTGTACACGCACGCACACACACATGCACACAGAGAGCAAACTCGAGGAGGAAGGGCGGAGGAGGTCGCAGTGAAGAAGAGCAGTCCCAGGGGGTCACGGGCTCTGTTCTTGAGATCGAAGCGTTCAGCCTGGCATACTTCTGCTCAAAAAGTAAGCCTAGCATACCTTCAGTGCTCGCTTAATTGCTGTCGGAGCTCGACAGTCATCTCTCTCTCTCTCTCACACACACACACGCGCACACACACACGCACACACACACACACACACACACACACGCACAGCCTTACTTGCTTTCCACATAGTGGATTACCTAATGGGACCTCCTCCTCTCATACCACATATCCGAGGTTTCACCATCCTCTCCCCACCTATAAGAGTCGACCACACTACCTCTCATGTCATGTGCAAGACATGCAATAGCTGAACTCAGAGGCTATTCCTGAAGGGGAAACAAGGTAAAGACAGATGAGAACCAGACTGTGGAGCTTAGGTGGCTGATTTGGCAAAGGAGTTAACTGGTGGAGGACATGGTGAGCTGTCGGCCAGCTCTTGATGACCTGGATGGCCTGTCGGCTGCAGCTAAATATTGGATTATATGTCCTAGACCTGGCCGACCAGCAGTCAACCAGTCCATGGGTTCTCTCCCAAGCCTATAAAAGGCACCAAGGCTCATTGTTGTGACTCATTCAGCCCCTTGTCTGGCTGGATCATTGGATTAGTCATAGACTAGGATTTGATTAGGTATTCTACCTTTTCCAAAAGGCAGCCTGTGGCTGCAAGGACACTTGTACCTTTTTGTACTATATGATATACTGAAAACTCAGCTCTCTCTCTCTCTCTCTCTCTCTCTCCCTCTCTCCTGTTTGCGTTTTCGCATCAGCATGTTCTAGGATGTGTTTAGGGCTGAAAGAAGGTTCCTAGATCATCCGCATGTAACATTGGTATCAGAGCATCAAGCTCAGCAAGGCTAAACACCGATTCAGTCCAAGATCAAGGTGTACAGGTCCAAGGTACAGGAAAGTGCACAAGTACGAGGCTCAAGGCAAGGAACACAAGACAGGGAAGAACTCCCTAGAAGTTTGTTGGTGGTGTTCCACAAAGCCCAAGGGGATGGTAGTCCTGTGGGGGCACCCAGGAAAGTCTTTCAGGCAACGGTTCCGGGGGAGGTTGATCCTCCAAGGGTTGGAGTGAGAGTGTGAAACTCGTGGCGCCCGGGGGACTAGGGCCTTTGGCACACTTGTTGATACCATCAATGTATATTAAAACATTAAAACATTAAAACATGGCCACAGCCTTAACACATATCCATCATCACTTTGCATAAAACATAAAGCTGGACAAAACATCCACAAATGCTGAAAATGGAGCTTGCACATGTAACACTGCATAGAGGTCGGAATGGGCTGACCCCGCACTTGGAGTATTTAATTACCCAAGGAGAATAATATCATGTACAAGCTTTGAGGGCCTTACTCTTCCCACGGGAGATGCCAGATTATCCATATACAAATGCCATAACACAGCTTAACACGAGGCAAGCAAGCCGGAACATAGGCTGTAGAAATGCCTAGCCAACAATATAATCCATATACCTCCGTGTGGGTATTGATTCTTCCCCAAAAACCACGGGTCTTCATGCAATAGAGTTGGTATAGCAAGTACAACTCTCCATTCAGCTGGTACAACAAGTATAGTGGTTGGTCATGAAGCCAAAAGAAATATCTCCTCATCATATCCTTAAGATATACCGAGCTATATCTCCATATAGCTTGCCTGTAAGCTTGATAATATAATCCACAATATCCATATTGTTGGCTAGGCTGTAGAAATGCCTAGCCAACAATATAATCCATATACCTCCGTGTGGGTACTGATTCTTCTCCAAAAACCACGGGTCTTCATGCAATAGAGTTGGTACAGCAAGTACAACTCTCCATTCAGCTGGTACAACAAGTACAGTGGTTGGTACAGCGGTTGGTCATGAAGCCAAAAGAAATATCTCCTCATCATATCCTTAAGATATACCGAGATATATCTCCATATAGCTTGCCTGTAAGCTTGATAATATAATCCACAATATCCATATGGAAAGAGTGCTAAACATGTGCATATAAAGGCAACTCCATACTTCCAAGATATATTTTGTGAATTCATAAATCCTTAGACCAAGCTGTCTATTATCCTCTTGCTTCATAGGCTCTGAAGTGGTTGGCCATGCTTAATAGCAATGATGGTAAGTGTGGTCCCCACTTGAGATCTTTTCTCTTCCTTATTGATAAAAGGAAGCCTATGCTCTGATACCAATGAAACTGATGGCGCTCGGGGGACTAGGGCCTTTGGCTACTCGTTGATACCATCAATGCATATTAAAACATTAAAACATGGCCACAGCCTTAACACATATCCATCATCACTTTGCATAAAACATAAAGCTGGACAAAACATCCACAAATGCTGAAAATGGAGCTCGCACATGTGACACTGCATAGAGGCCGGAATGGGCCGACCCCGCACTTGGAGTCACACCTATTTTTAAAAGAAGCCTAGCTTGCACGCTCAAGAAAGCTATCATGTACAAGCTTTGAGGGCCTTACTCTCCCCACGGGAGATGCCAGATTATCCATATACAAATGCCATAACACAGCTTAACACGAGGCAACCAAGCCGGAACATAGGCTGTAGAAATGCCTAGCCAACAATATAATCCATATACCTCCGTGTGGGTACTGATTCTTCCCCAAAAACCACGGGTCTTCATGCAATAGAGTTGGTACAGCAAGTACAACTCTCCATTCAGATGGTACAACAAGTACAGTGGTTGGTACAGCGGTTGGTCATGAAGCCAAAAGAAATATCTCCTCATCATATCCTTAAGATATACCAAGATATATCTCCATATAGCTTGCCTGTAAGCTTGATAATATAATCTACAATATCCATATGGAAAGAGTGCTAAACATGTGCACATAAAGGCAACTCCATACTTCCAAGATATATTTTGTGAATTCATAAATCCTTAGACCAAGCTATCTATTATCCTGTTCTTCAGAGGCTCTGAAGTGGCTGGCCATGCTTAATAGCAATGATGGTAAGTGTGGTCCCCACTTGAGATCTTTTCTCTTCCTTGTTGATAAAAGGAAGCCTATGCTCTGATACCAATGAAACTGATGGCGCTCGGGGGACTAGGGCCTTTGGCACACTTGTTGATACAATCAATGCACATTAAAACATTAAAACATTAAAACATTAAAACATGGCCACAGCCTTAACACATATCCATCATCACTTTGCATAAAACATAAAGCTGGACAAAACATCCACAAATGCTGAAAATGGAGCTTGCACATGTGACACTGCATAGAGGCCGGAATGGGCCGACCCCGCACTTGGAGTATTTAATTACCCAAGGAGAATAATATCATGTACAAGCTTTGAGGGCCTTACTCTCCCCACAGGAGATGCCAGATTATCCATATACAAATGCCATAACACAGCTTAACACGAGGCAACCAAGCCGGAACATAGGCTGTAGAAATGCCTAGCCAACAATATAATCCATATACCTCCGTGTGGGTACCGATTCTTCCCCAAAAACCACGGGTCTTCATGCAATAGAGTTGGTACAACAAGTACAACTCTCCATTCAGCTGGTACAACAAGTACAATGGTTGGTATAGTCGGTACAGTGGCTGGTACAGTTGGTACAATGGTTGGTACAATTGGCACAGTGCTGGTATAGCAAGTACGGTGGTTGGTACTGTTGGTACAAGTACAAATGTTGGTACAGCAGGTACAATGGTTGGTACAACTGGTATAGTGGTGGTTGGTACTAGCAGGTACAACAAGTAAAATGGCTAGAAATCATAAAAAATGATTAAATACCCTTGCCTTCAGTATTTCTTCGTGATGGAAGTTTCCAAAACAGTCCCCAACAGCCGGTATTCTTCATGGGCTTCCTTCAAGGGAGAGAGAAAGAGAGTAGCCATCATTAGGGCAGCTTGTATAACGGTGGCAGAGGCTAGTGTGCAGCAGCCTCGATTAATGAAGAGAGAGGGCTCCAATTTATAGATTTGGGCCTCCCATGAGCTAAAATGGCAAGAGAAGGCTACAATGACAAGTGGAGAGCCACACAATAGCTGAAGTGACAAGTGTGAGGCCACTTGTCTCACTTTGATCCACTTTCTAACAAGGGTCAGGCCACACACATCTCGTGACCCACATCTTCTTTCCTCTTCAATGGCACCGATGTCACTTGAGCACTAAAAGAATTGCATAATGGGAGAGCAAAAGATCATGTAGATCTACCCATGGAATACTTTGCCCACGGGCAAGATGTGCTCGCTCCCATTCTTGCAAATCTCTTCAATAGAACTCTTTGTGAAGGCTTTCCACTATCATGGATCACAAAGACCATTGTGTCCATCCACAAAGCAGGAGACGTCATGGATCCGAATAACTACATAACTTTCATGATCGGCAACAAGGGCTAAGATCTATGTAGCAGTGTTGAAGATCAGCTTTTTGGGTGGGAGTATGGGGTAGAGAGCTTCAAGTTACACAGGCTTCAAGAGGGATTTCTCCATCTTGGATCATTTCTTCACTCTATGGGCCATCATAGAGGAGGTGAGGTCATGGAAGCATAACATGGACCAATTGCGAGATTCTGCCGGAGTATGAGGCATCTTGGCAACGCCTTTTGAGAGATCGATAGAAGTTAGTTGATATCTCTAAGAAGGAGACAACATTGACCTCGAGAATCCTACTAAGGGCATCTGCAACCGGATTAGTTTCCCCTTTTCGACGGATCTCAAAATCAAACTCCTGCATGAGTTCAATGCATCTGGCCTTGTGATCCCTCCGGTCAAGCTGATCTCAAACATACTTCAATCTGTCCATACTACAAACATGGCACCATATAAATAGTGACTCTAGATTTTTAACGCATGCACGATTACTAGAAGCTCCTTTTCTTGGGTACGGTATCATTCGTCTCCAAAAGCTTCTTGTTTTCAACGGCTATGGGTCTACCATCGCTGCACCTATGCATAATCGCTGGCATCTGTCTCAATCACAAATCGTTTACTTGGATCCATGATCAACGACATGGGTGCCGAGGTGACTAGCTCCTTTAGTGCTCCAAAACACAGATCTAGCTTGTCATTCCAAACCCATCGGAGGACTTATCTTGCCTTTCTTGCTTCCCACTCCAAGGACTTATCTTGTCTTGCCTTTCTTGCTTCTCACTCCCTTTAAAAATTGAGTCAATTGGGTTGCAATGTTAGCATAAGGCTATAAGCCTCGGTGAATTTCCTGAGAAAGCTAATGAAACCCCGAAGAAAATTCACTTGCCTAATCATCCGTGGAATTAGCTATTCTAGGACCTTCCAATCTTTATCCGGATCAATCCTCACACCGTTAACAGAGATGATGTAATTGAGGTACATGAGTTCTTGTCTGAAGAAGCCATACTCTGACTCCTCCGCAAACAGGCTGATCACAATCATACTTCAATGAGTGGTGATCTGTCCATACTACAAACATGGCACCATATAAATTGTGGCTCTAGATTTTTAACGCATGCACGATTGCTAGAAGCTCCTTTTCTTGGGTATGATATCGCGTCTGTCTCCAAAAGCTTCTTGCTTTCAAAGGCTATGGGTCTACCTTCCTGGAACAAGGCCACACCTATGCATAATCGCATCAATCACAATAGGTTTACTTGGATCCACGATCAGCAACATGGGTGTCGAGGTGACTAGCTCCTTCAGTGCTCGAAAGCACCATTCGAGCTTGTCATTTCAAACCAACGGAGCATTTGTCTTGCCTTTCTTGCTTCTCACTCCCTTTAAAAGTTGAGTCAACTGGGCTGCAATGTCGGCATAAGCCTCGATGAACTTCCTGAGAAAGCTAGTGAAACCTAAAAAAGATCTCACTTGCCTAATCATATCCATGGAATTAGCTATTCCATGACCTTTCGAACTTTATCCGGATCAATCCTCACACCATTAACATAGATGATGTGATCGAGATATAGGAGTTCCTGTTTGAAGAAGTCCTACTATGACTCCTTCGTAAACAACTCCTCTTGTCTCAAAATATTGCAAAATATCCAAGACCATCTTTGAGATGTTGTAAATGCTCTTCCAATGGCCTACTATGGGATAGCAGCCCTCTTTGCTACAGTAGAGCACTTCATCGTTTTACAGCAGCTCACACCTTGGGACACCAGCCCACTCTCTGCTACAGTATAGCACATCAGTGTTTTATCATCCCTCTCTGCTTATCTTCATCGACACCACTCGGGACGGTAGTCCTCTCTGCTCCTCACCACCACTCAGGTATTGCGGTATTGCAGCACCCTCCACGAGAGCTTGCACCACTTGGGACGGCAGCCCTCTCTGCTCTTCATCACCCCTTAGGTACCGCAACACCCTTGTCACTAGAGTTTGCACCACTTCACCTGTCGCCACCCACTACCACCTCAGAGTGCCTCTGCAGCCACTGACGTGAGCCTTCGACACCAACCACCTCACGGAGTGCCTTTGCCTCACATCGACGCGAGTCTTTGTCATCGACCGTGCTTCAACTCCGACATCGTCTTTGCCTCTGCACAAGTCTTCTACTCAGAGTCACCTCACATCAGATGGCCTCTTGTACACTCACTCACCCACTCATGCTGTGTTGTTTTGCTCTGATCTCTCGTATATCTTCTTCTTTCGTCCTTTTGTCCTCACACTTGGTTGATATCCGACGCGGTGGATGGCGGTAGAAAGCTCCAGATCTGGTCGACTAGCTCTCCATGCACTAGGAAAGCATGCATATGAGTCCAAACTCGAGTTCTCCTCCAAAATAGAGCTTGTCCTCCAATAATAACTCAAGCGTGTGCTTTTTAGGTCCATGATGGGCCGCTTACAAGTAGATTGCGCAAATCATGTCCAGAGCCCGTCTTTTGACCACCATGTGTATTAAAATAATCCTGCCCTGTGTGTACAACTTATAAGTGAGTGTGGACCTGCACCAATAAATATTAGTATGTGAAATCATAAAGCTGTAAATTGGGTTTTTAGGGAAACTTACCACTTGTAAAACACATGTAGACCACCTGTCAGTCCTAAACAGGTGTGCACATACACGTCCATAGAGTGCCCAGGCGTCCCCGGCCCCATGGACAACAGAGGCAGTAATCTCAGGCATTGTCCAAGCAAACAAGACACGTCATCCAAATATAAAATCAAAGTCATGCACACACATGAGTGTAGCTACACCGGAAGAAACACCCATCTGCTCAGTTGTATCAAGTAAAGTGTTCAGGACTTCATGATCCTTCCAAAATCTTCCTAAAACATAAATACATATAATCACAAGGATGGCTAATCGCGAGAAATCACATCATGTCAGGCTCCATGAGCCATACATGTACTGTCATGTCAGGCTTCATAAGCCGTATATGTATTGTCATGTCAGGCTCCATATGCCATACAAACACACCATGTCAGGCTTCACAAGCCATACATGTATGTCATGTGAGGCTCCATATGCCCCACATGAACAATAGAAAAATAGTAGCAATGAGGAATTTTGTGACAGTTACCTTGTAGTTTCGTGATATGAACCAAGGTCTTGTTAGCAGACATCTCTTGTCTGTACATTACACACTAGGGCCTTTGTTGTGGGTGTGCCTGCCCCGTTAGGTGTATCTCCATTTTTCCCTATTTTTTTCGTTTTTTGGGGTCGTGGGGAGGCTATCTGCTACTGGCTGACTGGATGTGCTGCTGTCGTCTGTTTACAGATCTGGTTGACTGAGTGATCACCTGGCCGATTGTGTCAGTGTTGGTTGACTGCCTTTTTTTGGTCGTGAGCATTCAGGGCTGCTGTCGGCCTGTTTTGGGCTGGCCGACTAGCAACCCAAGGCCATATATATATGTGGCTCTGCCCCCCACACTTTGTACATTGGGTATTGTACTGGATCTTGTATATAGAGCAGAGTTCATACAGCTTCTCTCTCTCTCTCTTCTGCGTTTGCCCTTCTTCACACAGTCCTGTGTTTTCAGGCTGGTGGTTCTCTTGCGTTTGCTCATCTTCATTGTGGTGTCTTGCTACGTTGTGCTCTCAGTTGTTTGTCTCATATGCTCTGCGTATTCTAACATGGTATCAGAGTCCCAGGTGGCTTGAAGGTTGGAGACATTTGAGAGCTTGCGGGACTATTTCTTGAAGACCTTGGAGCTTGTCGGAGATTTGAAGAGCTTGTGGGGCTCTTGGTTTTTTGGTGCTGATTGGAGATCTCTTGGGCTATTCGAGACTTGGAGATTGGGTTGAAGGCGGCCATCACCATTGGACAGCCACCTTGCATATTAGTTGCAGCCTCTTCTTCATTTTTTTTCCCACCCACCCTCCCTTCACAAGACCAAAGTAACCCCCCCCACGATGGGGCAGACTTGCTTGAGATGGCTGAGAAGCACGTGAAGATCCCTACTCTCCCCACGTTCCCAGTGGATCGATAGTTGGACGGGACTAACTATGGCATCTGGAAGGCTATGATGGAGTCTTTACTGGAGTCTTATGACTTGGCTGATTTCATTATTGTTAGCATCTGGAAGGTTATGATGGAGTCTTTATTGGAGTCTTATGACTTACCTAGAGTTGGAGGATGAGGAGCTTTTACTCTCTACTCGTAAAGATCGGGAGGCTCGGACACAGTTGCGAGATCGTGTCAATGCGTGTGTGCGTTCTTTCATCTTCCTTAATTGCACACCACAGGTGATTAATCATATCAAACATATGACGCTGGCTAGAGGGATTTGGTAGCATTTGGCTTTTCTGTATAACAGGGTATCATCCATGAAGCGGATCTCCTTGGAAGTGCGGATGCAAGTGATGGATCTTGCAAAGTCTTCAATGATGCAAGCTCTTGAGCAGGAAGTTCTTCAAGCTAGAAAGGAGATATCTTCAGAGGACATGGCCATCACTTTGCTGTCTCATCTAACCTCTCAGTACTTAGCTTTCTACTCCTCTTTGATCACCAGTGGTAGGCTCAGCACGATCACGTGGGAGGAACTTATGCCTATGGTCTTGGACAAGGAAGAGCGTTTTACGAACCCTCCATAGGGCGGAGGTTTTGAGGCCTTAACTAGCCAGCGGCGGTCGAAAGGCTGCAGTGCGGGCAAAAGGAAGTCTTCACAGGCGAAGTCTTCCGAGCAGGAGCCCGACGTGGATCGTGACGCCTTGAAGGCAAAGAGGACGTGTAACAATTGTGGCGAGAAAGGCCACTATTGGAGAAAATGTCCTAAGTGGAGCACCGAACAGGGTGCAGATTCCTCAGTAGTAACCGTGAAGACTCCAGCTTTTGTGCACTTGGAGATTATGGACACAGGCGTTTCATCTTCTTCGAGTAGGGAGGCGGTTGGACTCACCGCTAGGGACACTCGGGAGTGGATTCTAGGCAGTGATGCTTCTAGGCACATGACTCCTTCCCGAGAGTTATTATAGGATCCTCAGAGGCACGCAGGTCACATCCTGATTGGTGACGAGTCCACTATCCCTATTTTCAGTGAGGGCAGGTTAGAGATCGTTCTCGATGGCAGAGGGGGGAAGCATTTCTCCCTGGTTCTTTTTGTCACATCTCTTGGTTTTCATCTATTGTCAGTGCATGAGGTTTGCAAGACTAGTTTACGGGTGGAGTTTGAGGAGCATTCTATTGCTCTATGGGACAAAGCAACATGCCAGGTTGTATGGGAAGGTAGAGTGGAGAATGGAATTTACAAACTCTTAGCACTCTCTCTTACAGCTTCTCAGTTAGGTGATGTGTGGCAGTTTCGTCATGACCACTTGCATGTGGATACGCTTTGGCGACAGGCTTTCTGGGACCAGATGGTGGATGGCTTGCCAGATGATGGCAGCAGGCAGGAACACTCTAGTTCTTGTGTTCGTGAGTTAGAGGAGCCTTTACAGGTAAACTATGCTTTGATGTCTCGTATCATTCGAGACAAAGAGCCTCCTGCAGTTGAGGAAGCTCTTTCCCAGGGGACTTGTAGGAAAGCCATGCAAGTGGCAGATGGTGACTTGCACATGGAGGTGGATGTTGAGCAACCTCTAGGCTTTGAGGTTCCGGGTTCAGAGGGGGTGGTTTACATGTTCCGGAAGGCGTTGTATGGTCTTCAACAGGTTCCCAAGACTTAGCATACCAAAGTTACAGTTGATGATCCTTGTGAGCAGGTTGATTCCTCTTTGTATCAAAAGCGGTTTGGTTCATTGATTTGGTTGCTGAACACCAGCTTGGACTTGAGCTCATTTATGCAGACACCTTTGAAGAGTCATTGGGACAAAGGATTGCGGATCTTGCGGTTTTTGCAGCGTACGAAGGATCTTGGACTCTTCTATGATACTAGAGGGGGAACAATGGATGGAGTCAGACTCCATGGTTGGAGTGACTCAGATTGGGGAGGAGGAGATCTACATCAGGCTACAGTTTTACCCTTGGCTTAGGAGCTGTTTCATGGAGTAGCAAGAGGCAGCCAACTATTGCCTTGTCGTCTACAGAGGCAGAGTACCGGGCTGCTTGTGGTGTTGCTTGCGAGGTCGTGTGGCTGCAGAGGTTACTTGGTGAGATTGGGTTTCCACTGGCAGAACCCACGGTCATCCAGAGTCACTTTGTTTGTGAAAAGTTTTTTGCTGATGACATCTTGCTAGAGTTTTGTTCGACGGATGACAATGCGGCAGACCTCTTCACGAAGGCTCTATCTCAGGTGATGCTCTGGCAGCACTCCAGCTGATTTCACATCCAGGAGCTGAGAGGGGGTGCTAGCAGTCATCTCCTGTTTGTACATTACACACTAGGGCCTCTGTTGTGGGTTTGCTTGCCCAGTTAGGTGTATCTCCATTTTTCCCCATTTTTCTGGGTCGTGGGGGGGCTATCTGCTGCTGGCCGACTGGATGTGCTACTTTCGGCTGTTTACAGATCTGGCCGACTGAGTGATCACACAACCGACTGTGTCAGTGTTGGCCGATTGCCTTTTTCTGGTCGTGAGCATTCAGGGTTGCTGTCGGCCTGTTTTGGGTTGGTCGACCAGCAACCCAGGGCCATATGTATATATATGTGGCCTTGCCCCCCACACTTTGTACATTGGGTATTGTACTGGATCTTGTATATAAAGCAGAGTTCATACAGCTTCTCTCTCTCTCTCTCTCTCTCTCTCTCTCTCTCTCTCTTCTGCATTTGCTCTTCTCTTCACACAGTACTGCGTTTTCTCTCTCTCTCTCTCTCTCTCTCTCTCTCTCTCTCTCTTCTGCATTTGCTCTTCTCTTCACACAGTACTGCGTTTTTAGGTTGGTGGTTCTCTTGCGTTTGCTCATCTTCATCGTGGTGTCTTGCTACGTTGTGCTCTCAGTTGTTTGTCTCATATCTGTTGCGTATTCTGATAGGTCTTGCCACCCGAATATCGCTTCTTAGGACAATCCTTTGAATGATGGTTGGGTTGGTTGCACTAGGATTGCGTTGTGACTGACTATCTTGTGATGCACCAAGATTAGCTCGCTTTTTGTCCTTTGAGGGGTTTTCATTCTTGTGAGAGTTACTTGCGGGCTCATCACCCCTTTCAACAGCAAGGGTATCATCATAGTTTTTGGCGCAACGGTAGATGTCGTCCAGTGAATGAATATGGTTCCTTAGAACCTCATTTTGATAGTCCAGTGGAATGCCGAACAAGTATAGCATGCAAAACAACACATGAGGCTCCTCAAGGGCCTTACAACGATTCACCATGTCTTTAAACTCATGGGAATAGTTGTTCTTTTCCATCTCCAACTTAATCAATCGTCGAAGGTCGTCAATCTTGTTTATGGAGGCATACACCACCTTAAACACAAGTTGAAAATCAGTCCATGTAGTCGGGCTTCACATAGAGATCCTTCCACCATGTGTACATCTTACGCTGAAGCATAATTTGAATTTGACTAATACGTTGAGGCTCAATGTACTTGTATAGATAAACAAAAAGGTGGTCCTGTAACATGCAATTGGTATGATCATGTAACACACATCAAGACCTTCTTTATACCTTTATGTTAGTGAGCATGAAGCAATCACTTTTTTTTATCTTTATTCACAGGAGATGGAGCTGAAAAGAGAGAGAAAGCAAAGATGATATCAAATTGGGTCCCAATCTACCCACTTAAGGGCCCCCTCCCGCAAGCAGGAGTATTTGCTTTATTACTTTGGAGTGCTATGCAAGAAACTTATTGAAGATGATTGATGGAGGAATGCCAAACGCAAGGATGATGTAAGCCAAATGTCTGCTGAAACATCAAACAAGTTGAAGACAGCAGTAAAGCCACTTCGGAGAGCCTTATGCACACCTAGATCTGCTGAGGGAGATGCTACTTAAGGCTGAATGCTGAAGAGACCTTCGTGCTGCCTCAAGACTGAAGCACCAGAGTGCTTTGGCTGAGATAGATGTATGCACAAGACAGAAGTCTTAAGCACACATACTTCTGCACTATTGTCTGACTGAATTCTTGAAAGAATGAGATGATTTTATGCCTGGATGAGGGGCTGCTTATATATGGGCCTCTGCTGCTGGTCAGTCCAAATAGGCTGCTGTCGGCCAGCTACTAATTCTCATGATTGGTGTTTTTTTAGCATTAAGTGCTGTCAAATCAGGTCATTGCTTTTCCTTGCCCTATGTGTGAGGCGCCTGTCCCTTGCTGTTGGTCAACTGCTCCACTACTGGTCGACTACTGTGCAGGGGTCCTGTAGGGCTGCCGACTGGCTATGAGCCCCTATGTATGCCCTTTTGTGTGGCCCATGGTGGCCCAGAAGGTTAAGGTTTATGGCTGTTCCCCAAGGGCTAAGGTTTATGGCTGTTCCCCAAGGGCTTAACTCCTAAATGATTCTAAATGCATACTATGCCAGGCTGACTTAACTGCTTGATTGTTCTTCGAGTGGGTTAAGTGACTAACTCTTGAGACCTACGGCTTGGAATGATGTACGTAGCTTGTGTTGGAGAATGCACAGGCGGAAGCATAAACAAAACAAGAGAGAGTGTAGAGAGAGCTTGTGGACAAAATCACCTTTTATAATAGCATGAAGGCTTTACAATGGCAGTAAGCCAACAAGCAGTGTTGAACAAGTGCTTGGGAATGGTTGAATACAAGGCTTTACAATGGCAATGAGCCAGCAAGGAGTGTTGAACAAGTGCTTGGTTGAATACAAGTGATAATGAGAGGCCCCTTTTATAGTGAAGCAATTAGGCTGGCCGACTACCTCTGGGACAGCCGACTGCCCACGACTCACTAAACATGAGAAAAAATATGTAAAATCCCATAAAATGGGTACTGCCCAAATACACCGAGATGCACCAAATTCTAACAGCTCGTGCCTGGCATGTCCTTGGACTAGGGCTCACAATGGGGTCACGGGATACGACAAATATCCCTAAAAGGTACTACTTCCATACAAGTATGGCACGGATGATGAGTCATGAGCCAATATGTCGCACTGCACCTCAGTGCATGGGTGCATGTAAGAGGCCCGCTTCCCAAACGGGCTATCCAAGTAAAGCTCCTCACACTCTTTCTTCTCAACCGAAAAAGGTTCTAGATGGAAAGAGACTTGTAGAGAAGGAGGGTTACTAGCTGCAGCTTGGGGAGCCTGGGAGCAGAGCTTTGCTAACTGTCTCTGTATATCAAGAACAGTGGAGTATATGCAGTAAAAGGAGATGTAGGAAGTTGAGGAGTAGGTGAAGGTTGACTGAGAGGTAGAGGAGGTTGCACATAACCCATATTTTGCTGTTGCACATAACCCATATTCTGCTGATAGGGTTGGGGATATGCAGTAAAAGTAGAGATAGGATCATTACCTGATACCGCTTTATGAATGGGCTGTCCCATATGCTAAATGGTATTTGAGGTATAGAAGTCATGTGTACTTTGCTGAGTGGTATCTCTGCAGACTGCATGTAGTACTTCTCTTGAGCTCGTGTATAGATGACAAGATCATCAGCTGGCCACCAAAAGCATCCACATGAACCCCCCAAGTTGCTGCTTGTTCCACCATGGAGTGAGTAGAGGATGCAAAAAATCAGCAAACACGCAGGGAATTATGGAGTGCATAGAAGTAAAGATGGTTGCTTATTGTAGGTAGATATCATAAGCTTCAGCTTTTTTGCAAAAGCACAACTCACAGAGGTCGACTTTCAGCCCATGCATCAAGCATGCAGGAAATTATAAGTATGTACCGCAAAAAAGCAAGCTTATCTCCAAAATTACTGGGTGGCCAGCTTTTTCCCTCTCTCTTTGCGCCCCCCCCCCCCCTTTTCCCTTTTTTAGCGTAAAGGCAACTTATGGGCAACTTATGCCCATGCATGCCCAATATAACACACACACACATGCTTTTTTGGGAACTCGTGTGCTCTTGTAGTGCGCCCATCCTCTCAGCCACACGTCAGTCGTGCTGCCTGCCCTATACACACGTGTGGGCCTGCTGTTGTATGACCAGTTACACACAAGTGTCCCCATCGCTTGCATGCATAGCAGGCATGACTGACAGCAGTGAAAAAGCATGCCCGGTGCACGACAGTCCACTGCTTCTCATCTCTCTTCCACATGCCCTTCTCCCAATACACACCTCTCATGCCTGCGCTAGGGTGTTCCAGTTCCTTCCTACAGTCGCTTTTCTCAGCCTGAGGAACTGCTGTTTACAGCCATGTACCCAAAAAAGCATCCAGTAGAGCAGAGTCCCAAAAAGCAAGAACTCCCACGCATACCAAAAAGCGTATAGGATTCAGCCCTCTGCAGAACTCAACCAGCCTTGTGTAACACAGAAAAACAGTCCAAAAACCTGGTGTGCATGAAAACGACCAAGGTATAGGGTTTCACCCACAAGCACACGCATTCAAGGTCTACCAGAGAACAATCAAACACACAGACATAACAAAAAGCTCTTGCTTTTATAGATACATAACCACCAGAAGACAATTTTCCTTGCATATCTAACCACACTGCCTTTCCCATCCTCATTTGACTGTGCTCTGTCTATAAAAGCTCTTGCTTTTATAGATACACAACCACCAGAAGACAATTTTCCTTGCATATCTAACCACACTGTCTTTCCCATCCTCATTTGACTGTGCTCTGTCTTTTGCCCTAAGTGTCCCATACCACTGGGCCTTGAAAGACAAAAAGCAGCCTAAAGAATCAAATCTGGAAGAAACCCGGTAATGGATTTTCTCCTCTTCTCTCTCCGTTATGTTCGAAGCTTACTTCTAGTAGGTTTGGCTTTGATACCAATGTAAGAACCCTTACTAGCAGAGACACCTGTGATTAAGCAAAACATGGAAACACATAGAGGCTGGCATCTAGCTCACCGCCCACCAACCATAGAGCCAATCAGGCTCACCCCCGAGCATGGAGGTTAGTAACTTCTGAGACAAGGTTCCATGTGCAAAGCCTTGGCGTCACATACCACCAAAACAACCCCCCCCCCCCCCCCCCCCCCGGCGCCCCCGAGATGTACGCATGGAGTAGCCTCACGGGCCTCGAGTCTAGGTTTGAGGAGATCTCTCTCAAACTGGCCCCAAATGTCACTTATATATGCCTTCTATAAACCAAGAGCCATAAATACCCCATGCCTCATAAATACCACTAACCTCCCCATAATATGCCTAACCCACAATCTTGGTTAACATATAACCTGAGGCTAGACTTGCTAACCCAGCTTAGGGATTAGGGACCTAATAGGTATCCTGATGCCTCCAGAAGAAATTGTTTGGACTTGAGTTGATGATAATGTTGCGTTCAATATGGAAGAGGCAACTTCTTCAATTTATCTGAAAGACATGAACTCTTAAGGGGGGTGAGCGTTATGCTTCTGATTTAAATTAAAGAGAATTGAAATATTAGTTCTTATAACTAGGCCTAAAATGCTGTCTTAGTGATTCAGCTTGAGGTTTCTCCACTACATTAGTCATGCTTGTGCTACAGCAGAAGTTTATTCTTCATGTTGATGTAGTATTGTTTTTTATGTCTTTGCAGGTGCTTTTGTATATCGTGAAGGGGATGAGGAGGAAGCACTTTGTTCCTCAAGGAGGCTAAGTGTGAAGTGTGGTGTTTTACGGTTTGATCATCTTTGAGCGAAAATGATAACTAAGCCACTTATTTTGACATATTTGTACCTACTTATCTACATATCACTCTCATCAGGGGTAATCTTGTATAACAAGGTATGCATGATATCAATATGCTGTGTGCATTCAAATATATCAACTGAGAAGGCAATAGCATTGTTAATATTTTGCCATAATTGACTTGATTTCTTGGGTTTGGTCATGGTAGTGGGTACTCTCCACAAAGCACTTCAACTTTCCTTACCCTATCACTCTTACCATGATTCATATGGTGTTTTCTGGAGCAGTGGCCTTTATCCTTGTGCGGGTTCTCAAGGTTTGTTTTTGAGATTTGAAGGCAGATTCTAAGGATGTTTTCTAGCTTGTTTGTTTTGATTCATGTTTGTAACTTTTCTCTTTGAGTTCTAGGAACTAGTAGAACCTGTCTTGTCGATAAAATTAAAGCCTTCAAGGGTTCAGCAATACTGGTTGTTACATCCGTCCTCATAGCAATCACGTAGTCAAGTGTGGAGTAACTCTGCCTGAAGCTAATGCTCTGTCTCCAGATCTCTACACTTATGGGCATCATACCTAAGGGTTGATATACAGATTTTGACCATGGTGTGATCGATTGCAATTGCTCTTTAGTTGCTCTTGGATCCCTGACTTGTGCAAAGGGCTAGCAATGTTGGTGGTGCAGACATGGGGAAGGCCTCTACCCATTTCATTCATTGAACACTCTGACTAGGACTGGGGCCTGCTCATGGTCAAAGTACTCGATATGCAGCCTCTCATGCTGTTTTGCCCCTTCTCAAATAGGTGGTGCGGCAGTGCCATAGATGGTCACGGTAACATGTGTTGTGGGATGACCTTAGAATCCTCATGTTTGCTGGGTCTAACCTGGACAAATGAAGGGTGGGATTTAATGGGGAACCCCACCCTTCAAGGAACTTGCTGCTTGCTAGAAGCTTGAAGTGGAACACTGTTCAAACCAAGAGCATTACCAGTTGCATTGTGGTTGAAAGATGGCTCACTTCTTGGCTTATCCAAAACTTGAGTGATACACTTCAATAAGCCTTTATAGATCCTTCATATTAGACTCGTTAATCATTTTTATTGATCATGCAGGTTGAGTGATACACTTCAATAAAGCCTTTATAGATCCTTCATATTAGACGAACTAATCATTTTTAAATTATCATGCAGGTTGTGGCACCCGTGAAGATGACATTTGAAATGTACGATTCCAGCCTTTTAGCTCTATCAGTTGTTTGTCTTGTGAAGCATTTTGTGACGTTGCTGGAATGTAGATTTGATTATGGACTTGTTACTTGCATTGAATGCAGATATGCAACTTGTGTAGTCCCCATCAGTGCATTCTTTGCATCCAGCCTTTGGTAAGCAATCATAGTTGAGGATTTTAACTACATGGAAAACTAGATGTTAAGAGAGGGTTCCCGTTTTTAACTGTTTTAGGGGCTTCACAGACATAACTCTCTCCCAATTGCCCATCCGGGATCCCCCTTGTCCAATGTTAGCCTCCGATGGGGGTGTGGGTATGTCTGTAAAGACCTTTATGACTGTATTATTGAACTGTGAATACAATAATGTTTTATATAAAGGATCCAAAAGCCTTAATTGGAAAATATGGAAAGCCTGATATTGAAACAAAAAGTTGAAGTCCCTTTATTTTTGCATAGAACTCAATGAGTACTTTCATTAAGTATTAAGCAGCAAAGGCCAAACACGTCTCTGCAAGTCTGCTTTGAACTGCTGTCCTTGCTTGCACTGATGATGAGAGACCAGGGGGCTCCTTGGTCCATCAGCTTTGTTCCTCATCAGTTCCACTTTTTATCCTCTTCTCTTTCCAATAAAGAGATCCTTCTTTTAGCATAAATGTTTACCAACATTGCTGGCAAGATATTTAAAACTCCTGGCCAGGAATATGCCTATCAATGGCACCCATGATGGGAACTTCCCAGTCTATGCACATAACCGGCCAGCATATTTGCAAGCCCTCTTAAGCTCATCTTCACAGACAGAACACAATGCTTGAGTCATCAAATCAAATAAGCACAACATCAGCCACCAGAGAATCAGTGACCAGTTTAAGGAATGAGAGCCATTGTGAGATGTGCAACCTCGTCATACTTCCATGGACCTACCTGTAACTTGGTGACGCTGCCATGTAGAAGTACGCCCAATTCCTCTTCCTAGTGCATAACAGGTGCAAGCTATAAGTTGTGCCTCTCCTTTAAAGCGAGAGAGAAAGAAAGAAAGAAAGAAAGCTGTATTAACGTCTACTAGAGGCCAAACTCGACCTATGAGACAAATCAATGTACAACTGTCAATGTCTTCTGGATGTCCAGAAAAAAAAGAGGACAAAATGAACATGAAATAAACTATGAAAGTACCGAGCTAGTGGGGGGGGGGTGATGGATGGAGCACTACTGCTAGAGGTTTAGTATGCAACCTATATGCGCAGGGTGTACAAGAATGCAATGCAGATCTGTCTAGCTCCAACCAGTACCATAATGGGGGTGTAATATGTGATACATAGGCGATGGCGAGGCAAAAATACCTCGGAGCATGATCTTCGGGTGTGAGTGTAAGTGAGCTAGCCGCTCTTGGATATGGTGCTGATATCGAGCCAGACGGAGACCGAGAGCACCAGGCTACCAGACTCCCCGACTACATCAGAGGGAGATGAGAGAGAGAGAGAGAGAGAGAGAGAGAGAGAGAGAGTTGTATTAACGTCTTCAAAAGGCCAAAATGACTTATGAGACCAAAAGGTTACATCATATCCATGAGGTACATCAGCCTGGGTACAAAATAGTAATAAAGAAAGATAACAAAAATCAAGAACTACAAAATCTGATCTAGGTACATGAGCAGAGAGCTCTCATATCACCCTAATACATCCCTCATGGGCCACTGTAGTCTGTGACATGGTGCTCAAGGTGGTAAAATTGAGTTGTTGTGACATGGTGCGAGAGAGAGAGAGAGAGAGAGAGAGAGAGAGAGAGAGAGGGAGAAACTTTTTTTTTTTCGTAATAGAAGATATATTACCAAAAATTACTTTACAAATGGCCACATGGACGCTAGGTGATGTACTAGCTTTCCCTCACTAATTACTCCGAACCGTAGGTGTAGCTCGGAGTACCCTCATCCAATATATAGCCGTGTCATTCTCCACCAAATGAGTTGACCGCAAGGAAGAGACTTGCCACAATAGTAGCCCTTTTATACGACCTATGTAAGCTGTAATACCAACTTTTGCATCAAATATGAAGGCATTCCTAGTCAACTAGATATGCCACAAACCTGTCCACCTGAAAAAATTAAAGAAAACTGAATGTTCTGGGCTATCGAGCCCATTCGGAATCTTGCCAAAAGGAAACTTTCTTTCTTTCTTTCTTTTTCTCTTTTTCTCTCTCTTAAACATGCACATACACACTATACATGCATTGCGGAAGTGTGATCTTGATTAATGCTAAGCAATTTACATTAATGCTAATCCTATTGTTTAGCTAACACACCAAAGACAAGAGATGTAAACCTAATCTACTATTTATTGTTCATATTGCAATGGTTCTTGGTTGTAGACTTAAGATTTGGTCCATGCGTATGCTATGGTTGTTTTTAGGTTGGCCAGCCACCACCTTTCATGTCCAAAAACATCATCATAAACTTCATAAAACATGTTCATATTGTGCCCCAAAGCTATCCCATCCATGGGCACACGTCTTGATTGCGCTGTCCAAATTGCCTAAGTTGGACCATATTTTGTTCCTTATCTTGTGCCTAAGAGATGACTGTTGCTGAGAACCATGTCCATGTGGCACTCAGAGATGTGATGCACATGAAATCCCCTTTTGCTAAACTTGGAGCAATGGGGCACATAATGCATGGTGCACCTTTGCTTCTCGGGTCTCGTCCATTTGTAGGCTCTGGCTATGCTCCCAACACAAGGGCTCGGTCACCAATAGAACCATGGGAATTGGTGAATCACTCGTAGTCTCATCCTCCTCCCTATTGGACTTGGAGAGACTCTTTGGAATCTCCTTTGAAATTGACAAGTTGACCTCCTCCTCCAAACGTGTTTTGGAGAGATCCACCTCCAAATGGGATTCAGAGAGATCCACCTCCAAATGAGATCCCTCTCCTTGGGAATTGTTTTTCTGAACTCATCCTCCTCCAAACGGGATTCGGAGAGATCCACTTGTTGTTTGGGTTTGGGACCTAGGTTCAGGTTTTGCGCTGCATCTTGAGCAATGGCACGTCTTTTGAAGTCTTTCCATCTATGATAGCGCCATCCGGAAGCTCCTCCTACCTTGGAAGCTCTCCCTCTCTTGGATCAACGCCCTTGGTCTTGGGTTGCTCCTCAACCCTAGGTGATTCCACTTCCGTCTTTGCCGATGTTGCCATGATCATTTCCATCGCATTGGTTGTAACTTCCTTTGCAAAAACCTCATTTCATTCTTTCTGCTCCCTCGAGGTGAGATTCTTGTCAAAGAAGCATTTGTCAGAACATGCAGCGGAAATGATATCCAAACTTGGGTAGACAAGAGCAAGTAGATTGCAGAAAATAACCAGCACAAGAAACACTGAGAGATGTGTGTAAACTCTTCTCTATACACAAGATCCCGAAGATACTGAATGAGAAAGTGGAGGAGGATGGGGGGCAATATATACAAGCCCATGAGGGCAGTCGGCCAGCACTAAAAAGTGCCCACGACTAGGTAAATGTCCACGACTGCTGAAAAATGGCAGTCGGCCAGCATCTGATGCCCTACGCCTGTGCAGAACAAGTCGGCCAGCACTCAGACAGCCCACGACTGATACAGATGCAGTCGGCCAGCTTCAGAGTGCTCCTGGCATCAACTGGCAGCCCTCCAGCCACTAGAAAAAAAATGGGAAAAATAGGGAAAAAATACGGGGAGTGTGGAAAAATGATATACGGGCGGGCACACCCACAACAGAGGCCCTGGTGTATACAAATAGACAGGAGATGACTTCTAACACCCCCTCTCAGCTCCTGGCTGTGTAACCAACCCCAGGGAGCTGGACTGCCGCCTGAGCGTAGCCTGAGGTAGAGACTTCGTGAAGAGGTCCGCCGCATTGTCCTCCGTCGAACAATAAAGTAGCAAGATGTCACCCGCCAAGATCTTCTCACGAACAAAGTGATACTGTATCTCTATATACTTGGTCCGGGCCTGGAAAACCGGGTTCCGAGCAATAGCTATACAACTCTGGTTATCACACTGGATGACTGTGGGCTCCCTCTGTGGAAACCCCATCTCGCCAAGCAGCCTCCGCAGCCATACAACCTCACAAGCAGCACCACAAGCAGTCCGATACTCTGCCTCTGTCGAAGAAAGGGCAATAGTCGGCTGCTTCTTGCTGCTCCAAGAAACCGCTCCTGAGCCGAGGGTAAAAGTGTATCCTGAAGTAGATCTCCTCGTGTCTGGATCTCCTCCCCAATCTGAGTCACTCCAACCTTGGAGCTTGACTCCATTCCCTCCTGTGTAAAAGAGTCCCAGATCCTTCGCACTCTGCAGATACCGCAAGATCCGCAATCCTGCGTCCCAATGCGTCTTCAATGGCGTCTGCATAAAAGAGCTCAACAGCCCCACAGAGAAGCTCAAGTCCAATCTGGTGTTCAGCAACCAGATCAATGAACCAACCAACTTCCGGTACTGCGAGGCATCAACTGGCTCACAAGGATCTGTAACGGTTAACTTTGTGTTCGGGTCCATCGGCGAAGTAATAGGCTTGCAGTTCTCCATCCCAAAGGCCTCAAGCAACTCATGAACATACCGCTGCTGAGAGACGAAAAACCCCCTCTGGGTCTGCCAGATCTCCAATCCCAAGAAGAAGTGGAGTAAGCCTAAGTCGGTCATCTCAAACTCCTTTGACAAGGCAGCCTTCGTCACTCCAATGTGCTCCACATGACCGCCGGTGAGAATGAGATCATCCACATAAAGGATGATGAGTGTGACCATGCCGCGTTCCCGAAAGAGATACAGGTTCGGATCTGCAACCGATCTCTGGAATCCAGTCCGAATAAAGAAGGAATCAATCTTCTGATTCCAAGCCCGCGGAGCCTGCTTAAGACCATACAAGGCCTTACGTAACCTGTAAACCATCCCTTCCGATCCTGGAACAATGAAGCCTGGAGGCTGCTCTACGTACACCTCCTCCTGCAGGTCACCATTAAGGAACGCCGATTTTACATCCATCTGGTACACGGGCCACCTCTGAGAAGAAGCAAGGGCAAGAACGGTCCGAATCGTGGTCATCCGCGCTGTCGGTGCAAAGGTATCCTCGTAGTCGATGCCTGGCCGCTGAGCATAACCCTTAGCCACGAGCCTGGCTTTGTGTTTGTCCACCGACCCATCAGCCGCGTACTTGGTCTTAAAGACCCATTTGACACCAATGACTGACCGCTTCGACGGCCTCGGTACCAACTCCCAAGTGTTGTTCTTCTCAATGGCGTCAAGTTCCACCTGCATGGCTTCCCTCCAAGTATCCTGTGAAAGGGCTTCCTTTACGGAAGTGGGCTCTTTATCCCGCATGATACGAGACATAAGAGCATAGTTCACCTGAAGAAGCTCCGCCGTGTTGCTTTTATCTCGAACTCGATGTGATCTTCGAGGGCCGTCCTCTGTGGTCCACTCGGAGGGTAGCTCCGTGACACCTGACTCCCGAAGGGTGTCCATCAACCACCTAGGTACTCGAACAGATCGTGGAGCCTCATGTGGTCGCAGGGGCTCAACTCCAGCTGCGGGCTCAACCTCCTGTGATGACTGAGGTGGATCAATTGGAGCGGTAGACTGGGAATCATCATCAGACTCTGGATCTCCAAGAAGTGGCGGCTCCTCGACAGTGGATGCTGGAACATGCTCGTCAAAGACCACATCCCGGCTGACAACAATCTCGTTCCTCTCTGGATCATACAACCTGTATCCCTTGGAAAGAGAGTTATACCCCACAAATACCAGCTTGCGGGACTTGGAGTCAAGCTTCCCCCTCTGCTTCTTCGGAATATGTACATACGCGTCACTCCCAAAAACACGGAAGTGCGAGACATCGGGTTTCCTGCCAAAATATGCCTCAAATGGAGTCATATGGGGTACAGAAGTCGTCGGAGAGCGGTTAATGGTATGGACAGCTGTCGCCACAGCCTCACCCCAAAGTGGACGAGGAAGATCTCGATGCTCCAGCATGGTCCTCGCCATCTCCACCACAGTCCTGTTCTTACGTTCAACAACTCCATTCTTCGAAGGCGATCCGGTATTGGCCAATTCCCTCTTGATGCCATGATCTGCACAAAACCGAAAGAATACAGTCGAGGAGAATTCCCCTCCTTTGTCAGCCTTGAGAGTCTTGACCTGAAATCCAGACTCTTTCTCCACCATCACGTGCCAATCCTTGAACCGAGCAAAAGCCTGGTCCTTCTGTGAAAGAAAGTAGACCCACGTGAATCTGGTACAATCATCAACAAGGAGCATGAAGTAGAGAGATCCTCCCAAGGATGGTATCTGCTGTGGTCCACACAAGTCAGTGTGAATCAACTCCAAAGGTTTCGAAGCCCGCCTGGAAGCCTGCTTCGGAAAGGATTCCCTGTGCTGCTTACCACGTATGCAAGAACTGCAGCGTCCTTGCCTACTACCAACATCTGGCAAGCCAACCACCATCTGGTCCCGGAAGGCGCGCCGCAAAGCATCCACATTTAAGTGGCCAAAACGAAAGTGCCACAAATCTCCGACCTGAGAGCCTGTCAGTGAGGAGAGTGCAGAGAGCTTGTAGATGCCGTTCTCCACACCGCCTTCCCAAACAACTTTGCCTGTCTCACGGTCCCTTAGAGCAACTGAATGCTCCTCAAATTCCACCCGAAAGCCAGTCTTGCATACCTCATGCACTGACAAAAGATGAAAGCCCAGAGCAGGGACATAAAGAACACGGGAAGCATGCTTGCCCCCCTTGCCGTCGGGAATGATCTCATCCGGCCCTCACTATGAATCGGAATAGTGGAGTTATCACCAATAAAGATACGACCTGACTGCCGCTTCAGATCCAGGAAGAAGTCACGGGATGGAGTCATGTGCCTGGAAGCACCACTGTCGAGAATCCATTCCCGAGTATCCTTTGCGGTGAAGCCAACTGCCTCCTCGCTCGAAGACGATGAATCATCGGAGTCCACCATCTCCAAGTGCACAAATGCCGGAGTCTTCGCAGCTGAGGCTGAGGACTCAGCACTCTTCCCTGTCCGCTTAGGGCACTTCCTCCAGTAGTGGCCTTTCTCGCCACAATCATTACAAGATCTTTCGGCCTTCAGCTTCTCTCGTTCTGGATCAGGCTTCTTCTCGGAAGACTTATCTGGTGAAGCCTTCCCTTTGTCCTTGTTGGTATTATGGCCTTTCGACCGTTGGCCAGTTAAGGCCTCCGAACCTCCGCCGTGAGGAGGGTTCGTGAAACGTTCCTCCTGGTCCAAGACCATTGGCACAAGCTCCTCCCATGTAATGGTGCTGAGCCTGCCACTCGTGATCAACGAGGAATAGAAAGCGGAATACTGACCAGGCAAGTGGGAAAGTAACGTGATGGCCATATCTTCGGACGATATCTCTTTCCCAGCTTGAAGGACTTCCTGCTGAAGGGCCTGCAGCTTGTTAATGTGTTCCCGCATCGTCGAAGACTTTGCAGGGTTCATAACCCGCATCTGCACTTCCAAGGATATCCGCTTCATGGGTGACACCCTGTTGTACAAAGAAGCCAAGTGCTCCCATATGCCTCTTGCCAGCGTCATGTGCTTCACATGGTTGATCACCTGTGGTGTGCAATTGAGGAATATAAATGACCGGACCCTGGCGTTGACACGGTCCCACATTTGTGCCTGTGCCTCTTGGTCCTTCCTCGCTGATAAAACCTCCCCTTCCTCAGCTTCCGGCCTTGGCACCCCTTTGATAATAAAATCAGCAAGATCATATGACTCCAAAACTGACTCCATCATGACCTTCCAGATGCCATAATTGGACCCGTCCAACTGCCGATCCACTGGGAATGTGGGGGGAGTCGGAATCTTCACGTGCTTCTCAGCCATCTCGGAGAGTAACCTGAAAGGGTGGGTGGGTGGGAGAGTCGGAATCTTCACGTGCTTCTCAGCCATCTCGAGTAAATCCGCCATCTCGGAGAGTAACCTGAAAGGGTGGGTGGGTGGGAAAAATCTGAAAATCAGAAAATATGCAAGTGGCTGTCCAGCCCCTCTGCCCGCCTTCCTCTTGCACCTTCACTTCCCGTTCAGCCCGAAACAGTCCACCGATCAGCAACCTGTTGCTCCCCCTCTTGCTCAGAAAAACGCCCAAGATCTGCTAGAGCCTAGGGCTCTGATACCATGTCAGAATATGCAGCGGAAATGATATCCAAACTTGGGTAGACAAGAGCAAGTAGACTGCAGAAAATAACCAGCACAAGAAACGCTGAGAGATGTGTGTGAACTCTTCTCTATACACAAGATCCCGAAGATACTGAATGAGAAAGTGGAGGAGGATGGGGGGCAATATATACAAGCCCATGAGGGCAGTCGGCCAGCACTAAAAAGTGCCCACGATTGCTGAAAAATGGCAGTCGGCCAGCATCTGATGCCCTACGCCTGTGCAGAACAAGTCGGCCAGCACTCAGACAGCCCACGACTGATACAGATGCAGTCGGCCAGCTTCAGAGTGCTGGCATCAACTGGCAGCCCTCCAGCCACTAGAAAAAAAATGGGAAAAATAGGGAAAAAATACGGGGAGTGTGGAAAAATGATATACGGGCGGGCACACCCACAACAGAGGCCCTGGTGTATACAAATAGACAGGAGATGACTTCTAACAGCATTTAGAAGTATTCAAGAAAAGCCATATCTACCTAGGTTAGACCTAGGCTAAGGCTTTTGCAAGTCCTAGATTACATGCAACCTATGCTATATAAAAATGGGCTGAAAACCTAAAAACGCAAACCCTAATTTGGTTTTCCAACTTTGCACATTGAATTTGGGGCTGAAAACACTTCCGCAATGGTTCAACTACTAATGCAATACATGGAAGCCCTAATTTTGGTGCAAGCCCTAGAACTCAAAAGCTAGTTTCTAAAACCCTAATTCAACATGCACAATCTCTACCTAAGGATGGCCCTAGGGTGAGCTATGCTTCGATACCACTATTACATGCATTGTAGAATCTTGATTAATGCTAATCCTACGGTTTACACATAGAAGACAAGAGATGTAACTCTAATCTATTGTTTATTGCCAAAACATGCTTATATTACAATGGTCCTTGGATCTAGACTTTGATCCAGCTAACCTACTTGTGCATACAAAAGATGTCTTGTTGAATTGTGGATGTAGCTTGGTCGTGCTCTTTGATGCTTGCGTTCTTGCCTAGAGTTGCCTTGGGTTGCCTCTATGGGGGGTTCTTGCCAACACCTGAAAGATGCCTAAATGAGGGGTTGAAACCCTTTTTGTATAGGGTTCATAGTTGGTTGTTTTTAGGCACCCCTAGACAAACCAAAGGCAAAGGGATGAGGCACCACATCCGCTCAAACATAGTTGCACCCAAAAATGTTTCATACTGATTGGAAACCACTTTTATGAAAAATGTTTTTTTGGGGGCCTCATCTGATAACGACATAATGCTAGGCTTTCTATGCTGTCATTGCTCCATTGCTTCCAGACCAAAAGAATGAGCTCCTTGGAGAAGCTCTCAAGCATCAGGCCTGTTTGCATGAGTTAGTCTTGGGAAGGGATTATCTTGGCATAAGAAATGATGCACTGAATTGTTTAATATGGTAATTAAACTCTTACAGAATCACTGAAGCTTTTTACATGGTAAGTAAACACTTCAAATATTATCCACACTGCACTGGCACCGGGTCCTAATGGTCATGATGGCCCCCTCCTTGTGGAGTACTTACTTTACTGATATTGGAATGTGAAAGTACAAGAATGGACACCTCCTTGCAGAGTATTTCCTTTACTGATGTGGGAATGTGAAAGTGCAATGCTGACTTGCTGCTGAAATGGTTACCTCAATGTGCAAGTTAAGCCAAGCATTGAGTACAAACCTCCTGATTTTCTCCCCAGATCACCTACTGATTGGCTGAGCCTGAAGATGCTGCTGATTTGCCACTCTTTTCTGACTGAATCTGGACTTCAATTGCTGTCCTCTTTAGCTGCTCTGATGGAGAGGAAATGAGGCAGGTAGTGGGCGTTTTGAAGATGCTGGCGAATCTGAGAGGACAAACAGGGTACAGTTGGCCTATCCCCTTTTTTTCCCATTTTTCACCTATTAAAAGACCCCCTTAGGTTCATTTTAAGGGTTCTATCTCTTTGCCCCACCACATAACAAGGGTGAAGAAGAAATCACCCACAGGTTGGTAGCCGAAAGTGGTGCAAATGGGCCAGAAATGTGCTAGAAAAGTGCCTCATGATATGTACTTTGCTCTTTTGTTTTCGGCTTGCGCATTCTCTAGTCCTTTTCCCCTGGGCGCTGGAATCTCCCATCAAAGGTGTGTACCTACTTATATCCCTACCTGTCTGTATGCTCAATGGCCTTTGTTCCTTATCAATTTGGGTTCACAGTGGCGAGCTCTCACTTAATCTATGACATAGATGCCCTCAGTAGTCACGGCACATGGTCTCAGACCTGAATAATGCGTCTGCCAAGCAGCTGTATCAATTGTGATCTGTGGTGAAAGCATCTTGTTGTATTCTTTTCTTTGCATCCATTTAAGCTACTAATTTTTTGTGATGGTGAAATGCCAGGTTCGGCAACACTGCCTATCTATACATTTCAGTGGCGTTCATCCAAATGTTGAAGGCCTTAAGTATGTTCACCCCCTAAGAAGAAAACCAGAGTGTTTGGATATGCATGCTCACTGCTTTTCATTTCTTATGGATCTTTACTGTCTTTGCAGTGCCTGTTGCAACCTTCTTGATGGCTATTATATGTGGGACAGACAAAGCTAGGTGTGACTTGTTCCTGAACATGTTACTTGTCAGCTTGGGAGTTGCCATCTCCTCTTTTGGTGAGATTCATTTCAACATAACTGGAACTGCATATCAGGTCACTGGCATACTTGCTGAAGCTCTTCGGCTAGTGCTAACGCAAGTTCTGCTACAAAAAAAAGGGCTTACCTTGAACCCCATCACCAGTTTGTACTATATAGCTCCTTGCAGGTCATCTCTTTATCTCGGAGCAATTGTTGCGAACATTGGTGTCATGACACTACAAACCTCTGTGCACGTATTGTCGTTAAGGGTGTGTGTGAGAGAGAGAGAAAGAAAGAAAGAAAGATATATTAAGCGTCTACTAAAGACCCAATGGGCCTATGAGACCAAAGTGATACAATAATGTCCATGGCATATCTCATCATGAATGGAAAATAAAACAGAAAGAAAACATAAACATAGCTATCTCACTGGGGTGATACAAAACTGTCCATGGAAACTCATAATGGAATACTAAGAACATAGAACATGAGAGCAACATCAGCTCTGAGTCGATGGTATACCACTCTCCAAAATATTAAGCATGGGGCTAATGAGTATGGCCGAGAGGTCTCCCTAAGCTATGTCACTTGGAAAGGTAGCTCGATGGCGGTGGAGCATGTCCTGGATCTGGAGCTGATGAGGTGATCGTGGCCGACGGGGGGTCAAGGGCGTCGGGCACGCTCGAGTGTAGAGGCTCGGTCCGAGGTAACTCCTCTCGGGCGAGGTAGGTCCAGAGCAGCTCGTGGAGAGAGAAAGAAAGAAGAAAGAAAGCTGTATTAACGTCTACTAGAGGCCGAACTCGACCTATGAGACAAATCAATGTACGACTGTCAATGTCTTCTGGATGTCCAGAAAAAAAAAGACAAAATGAACATGAAATAAACTATGAAAGTACTGAGCTAGTGGGGGGGTGTGATGGATGGAGCACTACTGCTAGAGGCTCAATATGCAACCTATATGCGCAGGGTATACAAGAATGCAATGCAGATTTGTCTAGCTCCAACCAGTACCATAATGGGGGTGTAATACGTGATACATAGGCGATGGCGAGGCAAAAATACCTCGGAGCATGATCTCTGGGTGTGAGTGTAAGTGAGTTAGCCGCTCTTGGATATGGTGCTGATGTCGAGCCCGTATCTCTATCTCCCTCTGATGTAGTCTGGGAGTCTGGTAGCCTGGTGCTCTCGGTCTCCGTCTGGCTCGGAGGTCCGCAGCACGTTGAAGTGTAACCCCCTCTTGTGTCAGGGTAGGCAGTGGGATAGATCTCTGGAAGAAATTAGTGAGATGGAGCTGTCGCTCACCTCTCCCTGTGGTATGAGTCCGTAGCAGTGTCTCTGTGGCAAGAACGGGCCAAATTTGCGCTGGTCTGCAGACTCCATGATCTGGCGGAGTGAGGGATGTCCCCTGAAGATGATGGTGTATATCTCTCTAATGACACTATACGATCTGCATCTGCATACATAATGTTCCTCACTCTCAACCTCCTCCTGGCATAGTCTGCATATCCTCTCTGCTCTGGGGATTCGTCCTGCCCTACCTGCCTCAATCTCAAGTTGGTGTGATGACACTTTGAGCTGGCCAATCACCACTCGGGCACTGTGAGGCATGTACACATCCATGTATCCATGTCTCTATGAATCCATCCGTTGAGATACGCATAAACTGATCTCTGTAGTATAGCATCTTCGGCGGTAGAGGCTGACTGGGTGTACTCCAAGTCTCTTGAGTCCAAGTCTCTTGAGTGTATCGCTGCCATAAATCTTGTCGAAGGACTCTGTTCCTCTCACTGTGAGAGCTGGATGTGTGGTGCATGTATATCATACTCATATTTAAGGATATCTTGATCATGAGCATTTCTTGTTTGCCCCACTTAATGGATGTGATGTATTGCTTGGCAAGCCATGGCATCGTAGGCTTGAGCCCCGCAAAGAGTACAAGACAAACAGAATTTCCTTTATGCATAGAGGCTGCATGCATGTTATTGATGCTGGCATGGAAGGGGATTCTATCCCAGTTGTATCTCACATCCAAATTAATAAAGCAATGAAAAAGAGTCTTTCTGCGTACTTGGTTTTTGTTTGTGACAACATTGAACCAAGTCATGAAAATGTGGATGTTTTGACTCAGGATAGGCTGAATTTTCGTCATGTATACAAAGATTATTTTACTGATGCATTGCCAGGTGAACTACCTCCTCAAAGGCCCAAGGATCATCGCATAGATCTTGTGCCAGGTAGTTCTCCACCTAACAAACCCGCATATTGTGTGAGTGCCACACAACAAGAAGAGATTATGAAGCAGGTTAATGAGCTCTTTGAGCCAAACTCCTCACCTTTTTGCTCTCCCGTGCTTTTGGTACAAAAGAAAGATGGGTCATTCCACATGTGTGTGGATTATAGAGCTCTAAATAAGCTCACCATCAAGAACAAATTTCCAATCCCGCACATTGATGACATTTTGGATAAGCTTGATGGCTCGGCTTGTTTCAGCCGTATTGATTTGAAGAGTGGTTATCACTAGATACGAGTGGTGCCAGAGGATGTCCACAAAACTGCATTCATGACAGCTTTTGCATTGTATGAGTTTTTGGTGATGCCTTTTGGTCTCACCAATGCCCCTGCCACATTCAATCATATGATGGATAGGATATTCCGATCCCATCGAAAATTCACAGGTGTATTCTTTGATGACATCTTGGTTTTCTCCAAGAATAAGCAAGAGCATAGGACTCATTTGGCTATAGTGTTTGAAGAGTTACGGAAGTATAAACTCTTCATTAATGCCAAGAAAAGTGAGTTCTTTCTTTCAGAGATACACTATTTGGGCCACATTGTATCCAAGGATGGTGTAAGAATGAATCCTGCCAAGATTGAAACCATTCGGAATTGGCCGGAGTTGCAAAATGTACATGAGATACGTAGCTTTCTAGAGTTATGTTCATATTACAGGCACTTTATAAGGCATTTTGCTATGATTGCCACGCCTTTACATGATCTCACAAAGAAGAAAGCCACTTTTAAATGGACCTCAAAGGAGCAAGATGCCTTTTTGCAACTCATGAATGCTATCATATATGGACCTGTCTTGATTGTTCCCGACTTGCAAAAGCCATTCACAGTGGAATGTGATGCATGTGGGAATTGTATCGAGGCTGTCCTATATCAAGAAGGTCATGCAATTGCGTATGAGAGCCGTCGATTGTATTGGTGGTTCCATCTTCTCTTCGGTCATTCTTATTGACACCATTCACTGCTAAGGAGTTGGCGGAGGCATTGACGGCACTTCCCAGGGGCAAATGCCCGAGGGCGGACGGGCTTCCAGTCTCCTTCTTTCTTCGTCACTCGGACCTCATGGAAGGCGGCCTTCAAGCTGCCTTCAATGAGATTATTATCACAGGGGCCATGCCAGAGAGGCTCTCAGAGGGCTTGATTCACTTGATTCCCAAGGAGGGTGGTGACAGATTGGAGATCCGACAGTGAAGACCCATCACTCTTCTAGGGACAGCCTATAAGATCTTGGCCAAGGCCATCAACAGGAGACTTCAGCCTTTTCTTCCAGACTTGATCCACGACACTCAGACTGGCTTTGTTCAGGATCGAAGCATTTTGGACAACATCTTTACCTTCTAGGAGGCGACAACTTCAGCCAGGATGCGGCAGCAAGACCTCATTGTGCTACTCCTCGACTTTGAGAAAGCTTATGATAGGGTGGATTGGAGCTTTCTGGAGGGCACAATGCGCAAGATGGGATTTGTTACAAGACTGAGTATTTTACCTCTTTTTCTTAAGCACTGTGATTATGTTTAACATTCACTGATCATGTTTAATCTTGTATATGCATGTGTAAGTTTGTACACGTGTGTGGATGCAAATACATGTTTGGTGTGCGTGTGTGCATGTGTGTGCATGCTCATGTACATGTTTATGTGTTTTTCTCTTACCTTGCTGCAAGTATAGCAATTTCTCTCTCAAGACTCCTTGTGGGTCAATCCTGCAGGTACAACCAGTTAGCAGGAACCTGACACTTGACACTATGGCACAGGAACCTGACACATGGCACTGCCACGTGAGCACCCGCCCTGACTTGGCGACCAATTGAGGCTCTCCAATGGATCCTGAGGCCCACACTTGGGTTCGGTATCTCAGTTGCCAAGTTGGCATCGATATCTCTCCCGAGCAACAGCTCACCCCACTTCTTCTGAGTATTCGGAAGAAGCTTTTATACTAGAGCTCGGCGGGGCTCTCCGTAGCAGGCAGAGTGGTGGTGGCGAACCAAGTACTTCTAGCCATCATGTGGTACATCACTTCGTGCTGGGCCTTTTCTTGGGCATGTATTGGCCAAGTACAACGATTGATCCAGAACTTCTTTTGGACCAACAGTGATGAGAGGCCACCCAGGGCCAAGGTGGCATGGAGAGTGATCATTCAGCCATGTCGCAGGGGGGGCTAGGCCTCATCGACCCTGCTATCCAGAGCCACGCCCTACTGGGCAAGCTGATTGTTAGAGGACTCCTTCCCGATGGTGAGCCCTAGAAGGATTTCCTTTTGGCCCAGATTTCAGCCCTCACTCCGAGCCTTGGGGACCCTTGGCCGCATAGTACCAGATGGATCTTCACAAAGATGCGAGCCTGTGGTTTTAGCCCAGCTTTTGAGAACAAATTTGCAGCCAGTTTACTTTGTGCTTGGGATCATCTCAAGCCAGCCCTCAGACAGATAGTTCCAGTTGCCTCAGAGGAGCAGCTTTGACAGCCTTTGGTCTGGAACCCCCTGTTCCGTTTACCTAGTGGCCACTTGTTAGGGACCCGACCACATGTATCGTGGGGTGCCTTGGGCATGGGACCAGCCAGGTCTCTTGGAGATTTGCAGTAGCATAGCAGCCTGGCACATTTGGCATGCTAGATGCAGTGAGGTCATCAAGGGTACCCACACTCCGTCGACTGAGACCATCAGGAGCATATGGCTCGATATCATTCACACCCTCTAAGGTCAGTGGGAAAAGTTACAAGGAGGTTCTAGCCGCATGCGGAAGGGGCGGGAAGCTTTCTTGAGCCTTTGGAGGCCTGGCCCTTTTCTCATAGATAGAGGCGGAGACCCCATTTGGCATTATAGACCACCTATGTGGTTGTTCCCTCCCCCTCCCCCTTATGAGATAGCCTTCTCCTCACAGAGCGGCCAGCCAAAGGAGAAGTGTCTCTTCCCTTATGATCATTCGATTCCTGCCCCATCCATGAGGCGAGATTGTACCTAGCCTTTTTGGCTGTTTTTTCATTAACTAATAGAAGGATCTTTTTTCTGAGAAAAAAAAAGCAAAAGTAAATGTATTTACATGCTTTAAGAAAAAGTAAATGTATTTACATGCTTTAAGCAAAAGCAAATGTATGTATATGCTTTCAACACTTCATGGCATTGGCTGAAAATATGTTTGAATGTAAGGTACAAACCCAGCGCTCAAATAGAGAGGGGGAATACATGTCTAACGCGTTCAAGAATTACTTACTTGAGAAGGGCATTAAACACCAGTGCACTATGCCTTATACACCAAAGTAGAATGGTGTGGCTGAGAGAAAGAATAGGTCTCTCATGGAGATGGCTAGAGGTATAGTGAAAGACCATCACACCATTTGAGGCTTGGTATAACAAGCCAAAAGTGGATTATATGTGTACATTTGGGTGTTTGGCATATGCTCTTGTGCCAGAGCAACTCAGAACAAAGCTGGAGGACAAAGCAATTAAATGCATATTTGTAGGCTACAAAAATGAGAGCAAGCGTTACCATCTCTATAATCCAGTGACATGCCGAATTTTTGTAAGTAGAGATGTGGTATTTGCTGAAAATTCACTTCAGCCCATGCTCAACTTGCGTAAGAGTCATGATGTAGGCTCAGTGCTCACAGGACACGTTTGATGGGCTTTTAACCATAGCCATAAGAGGGGATTCAGTTCAGCCAGCCCCTATTCAGGATATGCCTCAAGTTGAACAAGATGTGAGACATTTGGAATAACCATCAAATCAGGCCCCTTCTATGGAAGAGGTTGAGGATGTTGTCAGGGAAGAACAAACAGCCATACAGGATGCTAAATCTGTGCCTCGATGGTTGCTGAAAACTTTGCAAGATAGTAAAATTTCAGCTCCACTGACAAGAAGAACAAGGGCTAGTTCCAGCCTTGCATTGAATGTACAACATGGAGAGTCTACATTTACCATGGGGGGTCTCTATGATTCAGAAAATCCTCCTCCTTATAAAGAAACACGAGAATGAGAATGAGCACCTACATTTACCATGGGGGGGGTCTCTATGATTCAAAAAAGCCTCCTTAAGACGAAGCACAAGAGAATGAGAATGAGCACAGGGTGCAAGCCATGCAGAATGAGATTTCTTCTATCATGAAGAATCATACATGGGATCTAGAGGACTTGCCAGAAGGCAAGAATGTCATTGGAACACAGTGGGTGTATAAAGTCAAAAGAAGCAAGAAGGACGAGAGTTTATTTCTGAGACAAATACAACACATGCTGATTTCTGTCCCGAAGTATCCGCATACCCAAAATGTGATTTGCATCACCCAAATCCTTCATATCAAAGGTTTGATGCAACCTCTTCTTTAAGGCATCCATCTCTTTACGAGATTTCCCGGCAATCAACATATCATCAACATACAAGATGAGGATCAATAGACTGCCATCCAAAGCTTTCTTGGTGTATAAGCGCCATCCAAAGCTTTCTTGGTGTATAAGCAGTGATCTATGTCACTCCTCCTGAAATCCTGGGATTTCATGAATGTGTATCAAATTTATGATACCATTCCCTTGGTGCTTGTTTGAGCCCATAAAGACTCTTTTTCAGCTTGCATACAAGCTTCTCCTTTCCATTCACTGCATAACCCTCTGGCTGTTGCATATATATCTCCTCATGGAGATCACCGTGAAGAAAAGCAGTCTTCACATCCATCTGAATCAAATCCAGATCATCATGAGCAACCAAAGCTAATACAGCTCTAAGTGTGGTCATTTTGACCACTGGAGAGAAGATCTCATCAAAGTCCACACCATATTCCTGCTTGAAGCCCTTAGCCACTAACCTGGCTTTGTATCTTGGCTTTGCATCAGGTGCAACTTTGAGCCTGTAAACCCACTTGCATGGCAAAACCTTCTTGCCTGTAGGTAAATGCACCAACTTCCATGTTCCATTTTTGTGCAGAGAATCCATCTCTAACTTCATAGCACGCTCCCAAAGAGCCTTGTCCGCCCTCTGTAAAGCCTCCTTATAACAAGAGGGCTCCCCACAGTCAGTGAGCATCAAGTAGTCAACCCCTGGAACAAACCTGTCAGGGGGTCTGGAGGGTCTTGTGGACCTCCGTACCCAATGACCATCATTTACAGGTTGCTGTCCAGCTTGCATATCACCTATTGGTGGCTCCTGTTCCATGCCATAAGGTTGAAAGATCATGCCCGGTATCTCCTCTAACTGTGGGATATCCATAGGGATATCTTCTGCCATCTCTGGCTGTCCATTTGGACCATTTTCAACACCATTTAAGGGCTGGTTTTGTTGCTGTAATGGCTGATTTACAGCCCTTGGTTGTTGTCCATGATGTCCATCATCATCAAAGATGACTCTGCCAGGCTCCTGTTGCCTTGCAGGCTCCTTATACATGCATGTTTCATCAAAAATGACATCATTGCTGCGTATAATCTTTCTATTCACTGGATCCCAAAGTATATACCCCATTTCACCTCTGTCACCATATCCTAGGAATATGCATTTATGAGACTTAGGATCAAGTTTGGTGCGTATTTCCCTGCGTATGTGCACGTACGCAACGCAACCAAACACTCTCAAGTGCTTGTAGGACGGAGGCTTCCCTGTCCATACTTCCTCTAGCACTTTCCCACCAAGCCTCGTGTTAGGTGACCTGTTTATAAGATGAACGGCTGTCATAACAGCTTCAGCCCAAAAACCATGAGGTAATGCAGCATGTGACAACATAGAACGGACCTTCTCCTGAATGGTCCTGTTCATCCTCTCTGCTGTCCCGTTTTGTGGAGGATCATAAGGAGTAGAGAGCTCCCTCTTGATGCCTTTAGCATCACAAAAGTCCTGAAACTGTTTGGACATATACTCTCCACCATTGTCGGAACGCAAAGCCTTCAGTGTTTTGCCAGTTTGATTCTCAACATGAGCAACAAACTTCTCAAACACTGAGAATGTATCACTCTTCAAACGAAGAGGATAAACCCACACCTTGCGTGTGGCATCATCAATAAAAGACACAAAATATTTTGCCCCTCCCAAAGAAAGCTGGGGCATCTTGTTAAAGTGAGTATCTCATGTGGAAACGGGTCGTAACTAAGTGAGTCGGCCATTTCCATTTTGAGGGTATATATACCCATGCCCACTATTGTATCTCATTACCTATTCATTGCTAATAAAGTCAAGCTTATTCGGCTCCATCTCTCTCTCTCCACACGTGTGCGTGTGTGTAACGCTTCCGCAGGTAGATTCCTGACATGGTATCAGAGCTGAGTGCTCGTTGATTCTTGGGCACACGGAGGAGTTGGAGAAGGTGGCTGCTGCAGCGACTGAGGTGGCGCAGGAAGTGAGGCTGGTGCAGTGACGTGGCGCACGTGTCAACAGCACATTGCGTGTTGAGCAGCAGCAGAACTGTGGCTTAAGAGCTCAGGCGCAGAGGGCGGCCTGGGGATCGTGTACAAGGTAGTGCTGGGCAGTGGACTACCGGTGGCCGTTCGACGGCTGGGCGAAGGCTGGTGTTGATTGACACGGGCAGCATCAAGCCCCTGCACCACGTTCTGCTGGGCGTCGGGGTCTTCTCCTACCTCATTGCCCTTCCGCACGAGCGCCGACACCTCGCTCACCTTGAAGAGCAGGCCAAGCACGGCAAAGGCCACGGGCATTGATCCAATTCCAGGAGTCTCAACAAAGGCGGTGCCCAGCACTTCAAGGAGTTCGAGACGGAAGTTTAAGCCATCGCCCGCGTCCGGCACCCTAACGTCGTCAGGCGGCAGAGCAAGAGGAGGCCAGTGGCACCGCTCGTGCAGCAGGAGTGCAGCCGCAAGAGAACCGCCGGCTAGGAGAAGAGAAGGCGAAGGGAGGAGACGTGCGTTATCGAAGACCGGGTCGACTGAGAAGAGGTGGACGGAGTTTTCGAGATGGGACTCCCGTGTTCGAGCAAGGATGACAAACTGAATGGCGACAATTATGCGCATTGGAACTTGATCATGAGGCTATGGTTTAGCAGAAAAGGCTTATGGGACATTGTTGATGGCTCGGAGGAACGTCCCCGAAGGGATAGCAATCGGTTCACACGTCTTCAGGAGGAGGAGTTTCTCAAATCTCTTGTGGATTGGGATGCTCACAATGCGAAGGCGTTGTCGGCGATTGCAGAATCTCTCACCAAGGAAATTTCCCCTACCATTCAGACTTTAAAGACTGCCAAGGAAATGTGGTCAAAGCTTGCAGGAATGTTTGATCGAGACTCAACAATGCGAGCAGTAACCCTTCTCGGCCAGTTGTTTTCCATCAAGTTTGAAACCGGGACCTCTATGCAGTCACTTCTAATGAAGGCAAAGGTTATCCATGATCAGTTATCGGCTATGAATAGTGCATTAACTAGTACCCAGTTAGCTGCCTTGGTTCTTACGAAGTTGCCTGAGGAGTACGAGATGGTCTCGAGGGCATTACGCTTACAAGTCACGAAGGAAAAGCTGGAATTTGATGATCTCAGCTCTTTTCTCATTGAGGAGGAAGCAGTGCTCATTTCCCAAGGCAAGATTTGGGTTCCGAAGGATGTAGAATCGGCACATGCTGCATCGGAATCCAATAAGAAGTCTAGGAGCCGTTGTTATAAGTGCGGAAAGCGAGGGCATTTGGCTCGGGATTGCAAATCCAAAGCTAAAGCTCAAGGCTCGACAAATGACAAAGGCAAAGGCAAAGCTGACGAGGATGACAGTGACAGTGATTCTAAGAGGGATGCTACGGCGTCTGCCAGTGTGGCGAGGACTTCACTGGCACATACTCCAGCATTCTAGCTTGGTGGATGGATGCTACCACGTGCTTCAGCCAGAGAGAGGCATGTGAGTGGCAGTCTGTGCTCCCGTTTTGGTGTTTTGGACCCGCGTGTCGGAGTTCAAGGCACATGCATCTGGCATGGAACAGCTTGACAAATCTATGGACGTGATGTGTTCGTAGTTCATTGGTAGTAGACTATGGATGGGATGAGTTCCTTGTTCATTGTGTAGCAGAATTTTGGGCGTCGTGTGTGACAGTTCAAGCATTCAGAGATTTTTGGACGTGATGTGCTCTCAGTTCAACGAATGGGGGATCATGGATGTGGAGTTGTCTGCAATTCATTATTCTATGTGGCAGCTAAAGCTCAAGATGGCATTTTCTTGAGGAGACAGGTTGTTTGGTGCATTTTCCGAGGTGTATTCGGTATCCGGCCGGTACTGAGGTGTCCATGGTTGCATCTACATCAACTTGGTTTCTTCATCTATGTCCACTATGAGCTACAGAGAGGGTGTTAAAGTGAGTATCTCATGTGGAAACGGGTCGTAACTAAGTGAGTCGGCCATTTCCATTTTGAGGGTATATATACCCATGCCCACTATTGTATCTCATTACCTATTCATTGCTAATAAAGTCAAGCTTATTCGGCTCAATCTCTCTCTCTCCACGTGTGCGTGTGTGTAACGCTTCCGCAGGTAGATTCCTGACACATCTCACATACATCTGTATGCACAAGCTCTAACTGAGCATCTTTCTGTCCAAGAGCTTTCTTGTGGGGGCACTGGAGTTGCCTGCCATATATACAATGCTCACAAAACTGAAAACTTGAGAACTTTAGAGAAGGCAAGTAACCAAAACGAGACAATTGCTCCATTCCTTTGACACTCATGTGTCCCAACCGGCTATGCCACATAGAAATTTCCGGCAGCTTGGTTGCATTTACATTAACATGGTGACAAACACCAGCATGCATGAAGTAAAGAGTGTCCACCTTAGAGCCTCTGACAACAACCAGTGAGCCCTTACTAATCTTCCACTTTCCACGACCAAATGTGGTAACATAATCAGCATCATCAAGCTGTCCAGTAGAAAGCAGGTTGAAACCGGCCTCTGATAGAAAACCAGAGTGCGGTAAGAGCTAACACCCGTCCACTTGTAGTCTAAATGAAAAACCAAACACAGATTGGAGCTAGAGTGCCCAAATCTGAAAACACAACGACACCTGTTGGCCCCAAAGCTTGGCGCCCCTTGCGGTATTTCTTTATTCCATTAAAATAATATGTATGGCTGAGTACAACATAAAAACCAGCCAAGAGTTTACACCTGTAGTCCAATCTGACTGCCCACAAATCCTTCTCAGCACAGAGGATCTATGCACACAGATCTGTGTCCTCAAGCAACACACTGTGTCTCCCTCTGATCAGCCAAGATCACAAAGCAGGCCAGCCATGGGCATACATCTGGCATAACTCATAAGCATGATACATCTTCTCAGCTCAACATACATGTGCTGTTCAATCCTTGTCTTAATCCCTTGTCAATCTGCTATACTCCTCCTCTCACAAGGAGCCAGATAACACATACCTGTAGCAGACATCAAGCAATAGAAAGAGAGATGGATGAACAGAGTCAAGGCTTACCAAGTTCAGCTCGTGAAACAACTCTGGAGGAAGCAACAGCACCAATCTGTGCCTGCAGGCACTTGAACCCACAATCCTGCTTCACACATGTGCTTGCACTTGCCTGTATCTTCCTCCTGATGCTCACTCCTATGCTGTCCTTGAAAGTACAGATCTGAAAATCAGCACTGTACTTGATTGTACCGCCTCGGGATGCGTGCCAGGCGTTGTACTTGCAAAAACAACCTGCTGTCCACTTCTGTACCAGCCTGAATCAGCCTGCACAGGTCTGTCCAGCACTCAGAAAAGCACCGTCTGCACCTGTATGCACTGTATCTGACTGTCCGTACACTGTACGGCAGTCGTACAGTATGGTTTGGGCTGGAAAACAGGTTGTACAGCCTGTTTGGAGCTTCTGCGCAGCAAAAACAGCAACTGTCCTGTGCGCCGCCAGCAGCAGATGAGAGAGAGAGAGAGAAAGCTTGCGTAGTCCTGGCCGTACAGTGCTGTACGGCTGGTTTGCCTCAGAAAAACAGCAGCACAACTTCTCTTCAGCAGTCGCCTCCCCTTCCTGTGCTTTTCCACGATTGTACAACATGCGCATGAGAGAGGCTCCTCTTTTGCTACACGACTCCCCAAAAAGGGAGGAGAGAGAGTGTAGAGAGAGAAAACCTCCTTCCCAAGTTAATCCCTAGGGCCCCAACTTAATAAGTTCCCTAGGGCCACTAAGGCCTAGGGGCAACTTTTATAAACATTAAAAGTTAATGTTTTAATGTTCCCCCTTCACACCTAGGGTTGTCCACACATCTTTAAACACTGTCCGGGCACCCCCCATGTGAATCATAAAATATTCTGACCCTGCAACCACCATGCCCACACTTGTCCTGCTCCATTTTCACAGGGTCATGACATACCCCCCTCTTGAAAGATGGCAAGCGTCCTCGATTGCATTCTGGTGATGCATCAAAATATCCAAAGTGAAATATACAATATGGCAAGATCAGCGTCCCAATCTCTCTGAGCCATACACATGTATCAAAATTCACTGCAAACCAATGGCATAGTAATAGTCCAAGTTGTATACCACTGTGAACCATACATATTCACAAAAATCGCCATGTGACTAGTACACATATATCATAGAAGTCCCATAAACAGATGTACTGTCAGCCTCAGTACCTTCGGATGAGATAAAATCTGCACCAAGCGACCTCTAGATGTCATCTGAGCCTGTCTGTATCAAGGGAGTGGAGGTGCTACCCCCCTCTTGAGCATCAGGTAATGCTCCAGACCGATGCTCTGCTGAACCTGAATGAGCCACAATAAGAGTCGGCTCTAACTCAAAGGCATCGAGATAAAGCTGCAAAACCTGAGGTGAATCTGTTAAGTCACCTTCCTCCATCCACTTCGCATCCATCGGTGAATAGTTCTTGAACTTCACAAGATAGCGACGGGAAACTTTACCTCGTACCTTCCTTTCTTTATGTGCCAGTATCTGCTCTGGAATCAGAACCTCATCAAGTTCCTCAACTTCCGGCTGAGCCTCATCTGATACATCCTCAGGCACATCCCCACGGAAAGGTCTAAGAAGACTCACGTGAAAAGCATTGTGAATCCTCCAGTGATCTGGTAACTTCAATCGATAGGTTACCTCACCAATCTTTTCCAAAATCTGAAAAGGCCCATAATATCGCATACTCAACTTAGGGAATAAGCGCTCTTTACCCTTCATCTTCTTGAGTCTAGCCTTTTCAAAGCGCAAAAGAACCCAATCACCCAATGCAAACTGTAAATCACGTCTGTGACGGTCTGCGGCTTTCTTTTGCTTCTGCTGAGTTTTCTGGAGGGCCAACTTAACTCTCCGATAAGCTTCATCCAAGCTCTCCACATACTGATCAGCCTCAAAAATCTTATCCTTTGTATGCAAAATGGGTGGTACCTTCTTCCCTCCTTCTACAATCTCAAAAGGCGCCTTGCCTGTCGAGCTATGTACAGTGTTGTTATATGCAAACTCTACCAAAGGAAGAAACTTTTCCCATTGTTGCTTATGCTCTGACACATAACACTTGAGAAGATCCAACACTGTAGAGTTAGCCTCTTCTGACTGACCATCTGTCTGTGGATGAAATGACGATGAAAACTTGAGAGTTGTACCCATGTTGTCAAACAACCCTCTCCAAAACAAACTCGTCATCCGTGGATCACGGTCACTAATGATAGACGTAGGCAAGCCATGATACTTGAAGATGTTCGCCATGAACAACTTCACCATATGATCCACTTTAATTGTCTTCCTCACGGGAATGAAATGAGCCTGCTTACTGAACCTGCATATGATAGTCCAGATGCCATCATTTCCCGTTTGTGTCCGTGGAAGATCAAATACAAAATCCATGGCAATGCTCTCCCAAGGTCTATCTGGAATAGGTAAAGGCTGTAATAACCCTGGTGTCTTCTGACGGTCAAACTTTACCTTCTGACATACGATGCATTGCCTCACAAAGGCATCAACATCTCTTCTCAAGGTTGGCCAATAAAAGAAAGTCTCCACTGCCATGACCGTGGCGTCAATACCTCTATGACCTGCATACGGTGGAGCATGACTTTCAATCATAACCTTGAGTCGCAATGGCCTGGTAACACATAGTCTGCCATGCATCAATAAAAATCCATCTCTGAGAGTATAGTGCTCATGCCGCTGACCCTCAGACATCTGATCATACAACCTTTCAAAATCCTCATCATGGGCATACTGCTCTTTCATTTCATCAAGCTCATGATGATAAGCAAGTGAAACAGCAGAAACCTGTGGCTTGCGTGACAAAGCATCTGCCACTACATTCTTTTTGCCTTCCACATGCACAATCTGGAAGTGAAACATTGACAAAAAGTTTGCCCAACGCATATGCTTCTCTGAAAGCTTAGTCTGCGTGAGGAAATATCGCAAGGTCTGATGATCTGTCTGCACAGTGAAATCAGCCCCAAGCAAGTAGTGTTTCCATGTAGAAAGAGCGTGAATTACAGCCAACATCTCTTTCTCATACACCTGTAAATGCTTCTCGGCATCTTGCAAAACTCTACTCTCATAGGCTATCACATGTCCCTCTTGCATGAGAACTGCACCAATGCTACTTCCACATGCATCACACTGGACAACAAAAGCCTTTCGGAGGTCCGGTAACACCAATACTGGGTCCGAAGTAAGCTTTTCTTTGAGCTTTTTGAATGCTGTAATTTCCCGATCAGCCCATCTAAACGGAGTTGCTTTCTTCGTCAAAGCATGAAGAGGCGAAGCAATTTCAGCAAAGTGCCGTATGTAACGCCTGTAATAGGAACACAATCCTAAAAAGCTACGTACATCATGCACGGTCCTCAAAGCTGGCCAATTAAGTATTGCTTCCACCTTTGCTGGATCCATACGGACTCCATGACCAGACACAATATGCCCCAAGACTCCTGCAAGAAAAACTCACTCTTCTTGCCATTAACCACCAATCTATGGTTTCTGAGTTCTGCAAACACAATGGCCAAATGCCTTCTATGCTCTTCCTCAGTTTGTGAATGCACAATCATATCATCAAAGAATGTGCCCACAAACTCTCTATGAGGTCTGAAAATCCTGTCCATCATTCTGTTAAATGTGGCAGGCGCATTCGTCAAACCAAAGGGCATAACCAAGAACTCATACAACCCAAATGTGGTTCGGAATGCTGTCTTATGCACATCCTCGGGTCTAATGCGTATCTGATGATACCCGCTTTTCAAGTCAATACGACTAAAAACTGTGGAGCCCTGTAAGCGGTCCAAGATGTCATCGATCCTCGGTATGGGGAATCGATTCTTGATGGTATTCTTATTCAGCGCCCTGTCCTTATCTAACATTGACAAATTAGACTTAGACTCATCATCCTGTGCATCCTTTACATAAATCAAGTACGCGGAAAGATGCTTTTTCATTACTGATGAAATCGCCGAAGCGGATACAATAGGAACAGATTCCCCTTTGAGTTTTACATCCAATACATGCTCTTTCCCTCTATGAGTCAGAGTAATTTTCCTATTGTAAGTATCCACCACCGCATGTACCCTGTGGCACCATGGCATCCCCAACAAAACATCACAGCCATCCAAAGGCATGATGAAGAACTCTTCGCTGTCCACATAACCCTGCAAATGAAGCCGAAGCTTCCCAATAATAGGAGTAACGGGTTCTGCATACCCTGGACAAGCCATATTTGCCTCATGTAACGGCCCCATCTCCTCTGCGCGAATCCCCAATCGGCCAGCCAAATCTGGTGAAATGAAGTTGGCTCTAGCACCTGTGTCAAAGAAGATCAAAGCATTCTGATCTCTCACTTTGCCCCATGCCCTGCACAACTCTGTAGCTTCACCACTTAGCTGCTCACCCACAAGATCAGGAACTAAGCCTGCAGAAGGCTTTTGTTTCTTTGGCTTGGGCTCTCCTTTATTGTCAGGGTCCTTTTTGGACGTTCTTTTGGGACAATTGAATGACATATGTCCCGCTTCAGTACAGTAAAAACACTTTTGAGCATCTCTCAAAGCCTGTCTTTCCTCAGAAGTCCTTTTGGGCATTGGCAACTTCTTATACTTTGGCTCTGAAGACCCTTTAGCATCACGAGAAGCATGCCCAAATTTTTCAGCTTTCTTGCTCAATTTCTTACTGCCTTTAAACCCAGATGAACCACCTGTGAGTAACGCATTAGCTGTCATAGCATTCTCAATCATCTGTGACATGTTCGTTACTCTTGTCTTTATACAATAATCTCGTACCTCCTTGGGCAGCCCACAACAATACTTCTCTACCTGCTCAGATAATGGCACGGCACGATAAGAAGTCACTGGGAGTAGAGCTTCCCAAAACTTCTTGTTATAATCCTCCAAACTATCACACTTTGAAGCATCCAGCTTGTGCCATGCTGTCATAACATCCACCTCAAATGTAGATGTGAGCCATACGGAAGAGAAAACCTGTTTGAATTGAACCCATGTGGTGGGTGCTATGCCCTGCAAAAGAAGAGTAGACCACCACTGCAAAGCATTGCCCTTGAGAAAAGTGGCAGCTTTCCTCACCTTCGAGGACTCTGTGTAATTCCCACCAGAAAAAGCAGCATCAAACTGCTGTAAAAAGGTAAGTGCCTTCAATTTATCCTTGGCCCCACTGAAAGTGTCAAACTTCACTGCAGCTCCCCCTTCCTTGTAATCCTTCGCCTTTCCCATAGGCGTTAGATTATCATATGGAAGTGGTTTCGTGAGATTGCTGCCCCCAACATTCATACCCATCATTGGGTCAACATTTGCCATTCCAACACCAGGCATACCATACATCCCAGCCATGTTTCCAAACATTCCATGCTGCATACCTGGCTGCATGCCACCAAACATATTGCCTTGCATCCCAGGTTGCATGCTTCCAAACACATTTCCTTGCATACCGGACTGCATACCACCATACATATTCCCTTGCATGCCAGGCTGAAAATTGGCTCCAAAAGGCCCATACATACCCATGCCTCCCTGAGGATAACCCCCAGTCATGGATTGGAACACCGAGCCACCACCAAAGTACCCTGGATGCATGTTCTGCTGAGGAATAGGTGGCTGTCCATAGAAGGAACTCTGTGGGTTAGCACCAAAAGCATGCTGCATGTTCGGAAACTGTGCAGGAGATGGATCCTGTGGAGTGGTACCACTATGACCTTGAGAAAGATTCTTCGAACGAACCTTCTTCTTCTTTTTCTGGGGCTCTGTGCGAGGCTCTGAGCGAGATCTTAAAAATTCAGCAAATCTCTCACTCTGAGTGAGCTGCATAAAAGTATCCATAACACTAGCCAAGCGGTCTTTGAACCGAGCATCATCATCCTCTTTACCATGCACATCTTCTGGCTGTGTTACATCCTCATAAGGCTCAACATCTGCAGCCTGTTCTCCTGCAAAAATATCCTCAGATACATCTCTTTCAGGAGAAGTCTCTTGCTCTTCTTCTTCATGATAGAAGTACTCTTCTTCTGTATCAGACATGATTGCTGAATTTTCAGCGATGGCTTTCTCCAAAGCAACCACGAGCTCACCCCCTTCAGAAAGTTGATGATTGGTCCCGGCAACGGAACCTTGAAACCGGCCTCTGATAGAAAACCAGAGTGCGGTAAGAGCTAACACCCGTCCACTTGTAGTCTAAATGAAAAACCAAACACAGATTGGAGCTAGAGTGCCCAAATCTGAAAACACAACGACACCTGTTGGCCCCAAAGCTTGGCGCCCCTTGCGGTATTTCTTTATTCCATTAAAATAATATGTATGGCTGAGTACAACATAAAAACCAGCCAAGAGTTTACACCTGTAGTCCAATCTGACTGCCCACAAATCCTTCTCAGCACAGAGGATCTATGCACACAGATCTGTGTCCTCAAGCAACACACTGTGTCTCCCTCTGATCAGCCAAGATCACAAAGCAGGCCAGCCATGGGCATACATCTGGCATAACTCATAAGCATGATACATCTTCTCAGCTCAACATACATGTGCTGTTCAATCCTTGTCTTAATCCCTTGTCAATCTGCTATACTCCTCCTCTCACAAGGAGCCAGATAACACATACCTGTAGCAGACATCAAGCAATAGAAAGAGAGATGGATGAACAGAGTCAAGGCTTACCAAGTTCAGCTCGTGAAACAACTCTGGAGGAAGCAACAGCACCAATCTGTGCCTGCAGGCACTTGAACCCACAATCCTGCTTCACACATGTGCTTGCACTTGCCTGTATCTTCCTCCTGATGCTCACTCCTATGCTGTCCTTGAAAGTACAGATCTGAAAATCAGCACTGTACTTGATTGTACCGCCTCGGGATGCGTGCCAGGCGTTGTACTTGCAAAAACAACCTGCTGTCCACTTCTGTACCAGCCTGAATCAGCCTGCACAGGTCTGTCCAGCACTCAGAAAAGCACCGTCTGCACCTGTATGCACTGTATCTGACTGTCCGTACACTGTACGGCAGTCGTACAGTATGGTTTGGGCTGGAAAACAGGTTGTACAGCCTGTTTGGAGCTTCTGCGCAGCAAAAACAGCAACTGTCCTGTGCGCCGCCAGCAGCAGATGAGAGAGAGAGAGAGAAAGCTTGCGTAGTCCTGGCCGTACAGTGCTGTACGGCTGGTTTGCCTCAGAAAAACAGCAGCACAACTTCTCTTCAGCAGTCGCCTCCCCTTCCTGTGCTTTTCCACGATTGTACAACATGCGCATGAGAGAGGCTCCTCTTTTGCTACACGACTCCCCAAAAAGGGAGGAGAGAGAGTGTAGAGAGAGAAAACCTCCTTCCCAAGTTAATCCCTAGGGCCCCAACTTAATAAGTTCCCTAGGGCCACTAAGGCCTAGGGGCAACTTTTATAAACATTAAAAGTTAATGTTTTAATGTTCCCCCTTCACACCTAGGGTTGTCCACACATCTTTAAACACTGTCCGGGCACCCCCCATGTGAATCATAAAATATTCTGACCCTGCAACCACCATGCCCACACTTGTCCTGCTCCATTTTCACAGGGTCATGACACAGGTTCTTCTTGATCTCAGGCACATGCCTGACATCATGGAGCATAAGCTGTGAGCCATCTGAAAACACAAGCCTCACATCACCTCTGCCAAGAATCTGGCATGCATGGTTGTCACCCAAATAAACTACTCCTTCATTGCCAGCAGTATACCTGACAAACAAGTCTCTGCAACCTGTCACATGAAAGGAGGCACCTAAATCAATGATCCATGAGTACATACCATGACCATCTCCTGCAAGGAGTGAATGGGCATCAAGTGAAGACGTGAATAGGACTTCATCCTCACTGTCACCTGCATGTGACACATTGACTTCTTCAATCTTGACTCCACTTTTGCCCTTTGGCTTTGCATCTTTGGCTTCATCTTTGTCTTTGTCTTTTCCTTTGCCCTTTTTCTTTTGATCATTCTTCCATTTGTAGCATTGCTTTTTGAGATGTCCCTTCTTGCCACAATAATGGCATTCCAAGTCCTCTTTGGAGCGGCACTTGCTCCTTCCCCGTTCTTGGCTTTTACCCCTTTGCTGGGATCTCCCACGTGCATTCATTGCATTGGACTTTCCAACAGAGTTGTTCTTCCTGTTCATCTCCTCTTGAAGGAGAGCACCCTCCACATCTGCATATGACAGCATAGCATTTGAATTGCTAGTGGCTGTCCTGAATGTGTCCCAACTCTCTGGCAAAGTGCATAAGAGAAAGGAGGCTTTGAACTCATCGTCCATTGCCAACTTTGGATTGATGACCTGGCTGACAACACCATTAAACTCATTTAGGTGGGCTGCCATAGACGCCCCTTCCTTCATTTGAAGACCTATGAGTTTCTTCAACCAATACACTTTGCTTGAGGCACTTTGCTGGCCATACAAGTCCTGCAATCTCTGCCACATTCCCCAAGCTATCTTCTCTTCACGTATGCTGAAAAGTAAAGTGTCTGACACAGACAACATGATAGTGGATCTTGCTAGCTCATCCATATCTTCCCATTCTTCAGCAGTAAGAGAAGCGGGCATTACACCCCTTTCTTTGATGGGCTTGTGCTGCTTCTTCTGGAGCAACACATTATAGCACTGGGTTTGCCAAATGTCATAATTATGTGAGCCTTCAAGCTTCTTGATGTGAAGCAATGAAGAGCTCTCACCTGTGGTTGCCATAGCAAAATGCAACCTTTGACACAATCAATGCCTGACTCCCTACAAGATGTGCAAACACTGCACCAAAGCACACAAAGTGCTCACAGTTGCTCTCCCAAAGTTTATCTCCCACTGCGTAAGCACGAATGCAACTCTCTTCCCACTGAATGTGATAAAATCACCAAAATCTGGTTGCTGCAGATTTATTACAGCACCTTGGATGTGCTCTGTTCCCCTTCCAAAGTACTGTACAACAGTACTAAGTGCTCACCAATGATGTACCAAATCTGTACCAGCAAGTACAGCAACTGAAAATGAGCCTTTTCCTCACTCAAATCAATGTACAGCCATGCCAAAACTTGTACAAAATTGTACCAAATCTGTACCAACAAGTACAGTAGCAATAAATGCTCTCCTGGCTGTCCAAATGAGTGAAAATCAGACCTTGACAGTCCCCACCACTGCATACAACAGTCCTGGACAGAAATTGGGCAAAAGCCCCTTGACTGCAAGTGGATTTCTATCCCAAAACTGAAGCAAATACCTCTGAGAATTTCTGAATTCTGTTGCAGAAAAAGGGGGGGGGCGTCGTATTTGCTAACTCGTGTAGCCGAGTTCACAGGCTGTATTCGTGCAGGTGAGCGGTACCTCGCGACTTTACCCTATTTGACGTTGCAGACAACAGCGGCAATTCAATGGTACCGACCTCCCAATTGCAGTAAGGCGGGAAGCACCTTGCTGGGAACGATGCCTAAGACGGCATGCACAACCTCCAGGAATGCTGCTAGTTGCAGAAGGCGAATGATGTCCCCCGCAGCATCAAAGGCTCCGTCGATGGACTGCTTGCGCGAGGCCTGCAGCCAAATGCCTGCGCAACATTGTAAGCCGTGAGGTAGAGCACGACTATGCTGTTACGCGCCATCCTAGACAGTCTGGAGTTGGGTTCGATGGATTCGAAGAGTTCGACTGCGTCAGCCACAGCACTGACTCACGGTAGTAAGGGGCGGTTCCCAAGCGAGTGAAAGGCCCCCCTGGAAGGGCTCCTGCAGTTTTTGTTTACGCTGCCCAAAGTCCAGCGCTGTCTCCAATGCTCACACGTACAGGCTGCCACTCCCTCTCACTGTCTTGCAGCGCCCAACACGACAGCAAGCTCTCCTCTGCTCGTGCCAAGCTCAAGGCTCCATAGCCGAGCTTCTTCTTCGCGATGAAGACGACTCCGCACACCTGCAAGCACAAACGCGTGCGCGCGGCACACTGTGCTCTGATACCAGTTGAAGGGAGAGAGTTAGGGTTTCATGTGGGAGACATACACAGAGAAGAAGGGAGAGAGAGAGAGAGAGACATATGTGGGGATAAGTCAACTCACAGTTATGAGTGTGTGACTCCCCTATCACACACGTATATTTGCTCTAGTACACATAGTGCACTTAGTACATTAAAAGTACTAAGTGTACTATGTACTATAGAACTTATGGGCTTGTACACACTACAAGGGTGGGCATAATGCCTTTACCCCAACATCTCTCTCTCTCTCTCTCTCTCTCTCTCTCTCTCTCTCTCTCTCTCTCATATGTGTACCTGGGGATTACATTTACGACTCCGCCAGGAAGATTTACGAGGGCACAGGCAGCCAGGGATACTCACACGAGGGTATGCAGCTCTCGCCAGGCTAGAGAGACAGTGTCACCAGGCACACTTCCAAGAGCCCCGCACGAAGGGGTGGTTGTTTGACACACTAGTCACCCCTGCTTTGATGTATGCTGCAACAGTATGGGCACCTAGGCTCGCCACCTCCCCATGGTCTCAGATAGAGAGGCCTCAGATTCTCATGCTCTCACGGATGATCCACAGCAAACCCTCCGTCCCACATGACATTGTCCGGACGGAGTTTGCTGCACCTCCAGGCTCCTATGCTAGTAGAGGCCCTCTTCCAGCAATCTGCTTCATACAGAGGATCAGAGATATGCCATCAGATCGACTCTCACATAGAGCTTTTGAGGCGTCCATGCAGCTCGCAGAGAGTGGAGATAGGTGACCATGGTATTCACAGATGATACAGTGGCTCACTCAGCATGGTCTTGACATAGATCACCTGCCACCTTTCCTATGTGCAACTTCCCAATAAGTGGGGTAACCTGCATCTCTTTACCAACAAAGGTAGCTTCTGCTTCTATTTGAGGTCCCATATGGGGTCCTCAACTTCAATGCCCAAGGCGGATGCCATCTGGGTAGAGATGAAATTATCTGTTGCACAATCATTAAACATAAATAGAGCGGGCTGATTCTTGATTCGGCCCCATGCTTTGCATACCATCCTCTCTTTACCATCATGCTTCGTGTTTCCTTGCACATCGGGAACTGCATGCACATTTGCCTTGGGTTGCTTGTCCTCATGCTTTTGTTTGCGGTTGGGGCATTGCCTAAACATATGCTCTTTACTGCCACAAGAAAAGCATTTCCCCTCCTTTGCATACTGCTCCCTTTGCTCGGGAGTCAAGCCAAATTTGTTCTCCTTTGGCCCATGATCCTTGGATGTGGTATTTTCAGCTTTACCTCCCTTCTGGACTTCCCGAAAGCTCTTTTTAGGTGGCTGTCCACCTTTTTGCAAGTTTGGGACAGCCTTCTCTTTGTCCTTGGAACCACCTTGATCTTGCTTGATTTTGAGCCCCAAATGCTCCGTAGCAAGAGCAAATGCTATAAGCTACTGTAAAGTGTGTTTCGGGTGCAATTCAATGCATGACAATAGGCTGATTGCAACCTGGAACGAAACTTTCTTTTTTTTTCATCCTCGGAGAGTTGCATGAAAGGAGATGCCAAGTGGCAGGGTTGGTGATAGGTGTGGGTTGCTGATATTTCAAGTAGTGTATGCCATGCTTCACTGCAATCTGCGCTTAAGTAGTTGGTGAAACTTGTTCTTTGGACGAGAACAGAAAATCCGTTGCACTATGTTTGCACTATGTTTACACAGAGAGAGAGGGAGAGAGAGAGAGAGAGAGCCGTGATTTGAAGCCCTCACAAATTCTATTGGTGGATTGCAGTTTTTTATTTCTTTTTGTGCCATGGTTTCTACTTGAGAAGCCTGAGATGGAGGCCCAGCAGATCACATTCAACTTCTGGATCTTCTTCAGCAATGCGCTCTGTGCACTTGCTTTGAATATATCAGTGTTCCTGGTTATAGGTAGAACTGGTGCCATCACTGTGAGAGTTGCTGGTGTGTTGAAGGACTGGATACTGATTGCACTATCAACGTTGTTGTTTCCCGAGTCCAAGCTCACCGGGCTCAATATAATAGGATATGCCATAGGTAAAATCCTCCCGCTTTCCATCTGCATCTCTTTTGATCCCTGACCCTATCAACAATCTGGAAAAATGCAAGAACTAAGAATTTTCTTGTCTGTGCAGCTTTATCAGGGGTTGTTACATACAATTATCTCAAAATGAGAGAAGCTCGTGCCAATAGCCAGTTGTCAGCCGACGCAATTCCTGAGAAGTTAAAAGCCCTATTGAAGGTATTTTTGTGTGTGTGTGTGTGTGTGTGTGCTCGTTGTGTGAGGGTCTTACGCAAATTTGATTTATGTGGGTGTGTGCATGCATGCTTGTGCCCGCCTCCAGGCTCCACCTGTGCCACTGAAGCCTTATTGAAGGGGCTCACGTGAGAGGGCCATGCGTACGTGCTTGTTCCTCCAACTGGGCAAATTCGATGCGCGCGCACATGTGTGCATGAGAGAGGATGGAGGGAGGAGGTGTGTACCTGTTGTGTACCTCTCCAACGTTTGCTTCCGTCTAAATATTTTGCCATATGTTTGTAACAGGATCGAAAACTTGAGAAGAAGTCTTCAGAAACGTACAACGGAAGCTCTGCAGACGTGGGCGGATTAAGTCCGGCCCCTCTTTTAGTGGATGAAGAGGCTCCCCTTATTTCTCGCCTCTCGCATGTGGGGGGCCGCATAAGCAGTACCAATAGCTAGGGCGCCCATCAGCTTCTATCTTCGCATGCAGCCAACATCTTTATCAGCCTTCGCAATCTTCATGCTGAAATTGATCCCCTCCCAGAAGTAAAGTTTTTGGTTGAGGGGGACACTTGAGGTATGGCTGCATTACTATGTAGCTCCCGTCTTAATATATCACCGGTCCTCAAAGACATTTTTTCTTCAGCTATTCTTTGGTTATTTTCAAGCCCTTTCATATTTTCCCGTCAAGACTTTGAGAGGTTTTTCTCCAATGTTTTGGCTTATCATGAAGGACTTCGAGCTCGCCTTATAAAAATTGGTTATATCTCCATTTATTTTAAAAGATATGGGACTTACTCTAGAGCTCGCCTTTAAAAAAATGATTATAGCTCCACTTACTTTAACCATCTTGTGAGTGTATCTGGAATTCGAACGGTTTAATTGTGCGAAAATTAAGGCCCCTTCTGTCATGTGGGTTTCGAAAGATGGCTATTACGTGCTGTTTCCAATGCATTGAGCATGCCACAGTAGATACATCTGTGCAGTGTGCACTAAGCAGAGATTTTTCTGTGTGTTTGTCCGAGGAAAGATGCGCGGGGGGTACATTTGCAGTACACTAGGTCTTCAATAACATTTTGCATTTCTATCTACACTTTCACAAAGTAAAGTCATTACATCATTTTTGCAAGTCATTACACCATTTTGGCAGCTTACGATGATCATTTTTCCGTGGATTACCCAAAAAAAATTAAGGCTTCCTTTAGAGTTGTTGGTCGGTCTAGATGAACTTCCTTTTTCCAAAGTTGTATTATCAAAGACCAAATCGAACTAAAATTTCAAGTTCTGGGAGTTAAAAAATTCCACATGAATTGCCCGGACTTAGGCACTTATATTTGCAAATGTTCAAATTTAGTATGAAGTTCGACTGCCCCAACGAATCTACATTATTTCACTAGAAAAAATCGCCTGAACTCAGGCAACAAATGATTACGCCCCGATAATAGACATTTTCGTTTGAATTTCAACAAATTGCCCAAATTTAGTAGTATGTTCTACTGCTCCGATGAATCTACATAATTTTACTAGAAAAAATGACCCGAGCTCAGACATTTTCGTTTGAATTTGATACTGGTTTAGAACTGCGCCAATCCCTTACACGCCATGTGTAAGGTGTCTAGGGTGTATGCCTTCGGGAAGAAAGCTAGCTCAATTTCTTTCCAATGGATCTATTAATCCATCCTTGTGAAAGGATGGGGCAGGAGGACTAATGCAGCCCGTTGCACCTTGTCAACTCGTGGTCGTACACCCATACATTTTAGGAAAGCATGGCTTTAAGGGGAAATATTTATGAGAAGATGCAGCTTAGCAAGCACTAAGCCAAGCATCATGTGTCATCCTCCTCTATTGCACTATATATGGTGGCCAAGTCCATGTGGATTGCACTGTATATGGAGGCCATGTGCACCATGGCTGGTGCCTTTCTGTGACGTTGGAGCATATCCAAGATCTAGAGGTGATGGCTTAGATCTTGGAGCGCGAGGGTTTTTGGCTTTCCAAATGAATTGTTCTAAATCCTTGATAACTCCCCATATCTCAGGTGCTAATAAGTCTTGGGATAGGGGGGGGGGGGGGGGGGTGGTCCCTTTGGATGTCGCTTGGGTTGACTATTTCGCGCATAACAGTTGGCGGGGCCCAAAGAAGTTTATAATGGATGGTTGAGTGGTGTCTAGCTAATCTTGTCCCTGTGATTAAATATTTAGGAGCACCGGCTTTTGAGGGAATCTTAACCAATCATGCCACAAGGCAAGGCCTAAACACCTTTGATCTTAGTAATTAAACACCTTTGATCTTAGTAATGCAACACTCGACTTTGGGAAGGTGGTGGGAAGCCTCCTTGGCTCAAACGAACGAAACCTCCTACGCATCTTATAGTCGGGCATCTCAACAGGTAGTGCTCCTCAAGCTTCCCTCCTTGGTCATACATTGTTTGTATAGCCGCGCCTCTAAAGCTATGTCCTCTTGCTCTCCCAGTCTCTATATGAAGGTACCCTCGGTTAACCAATGCCTAACTGATGACGCTGCCTTCCATGCGTGCGTAGTGCCGGGCAGCCACTAAACTACAACCAATGCAACAATTGTGTGGGTCCATGGCATTCTTTGTGTGTCAGCCATTTCACGAATGGAGGGATGCTGTCCATTAGTTCCAGACTCCGGTTCACGATGTACATCAAATCCAGCTGAGCGCACGCATGCCGCCACCATTTGATTGCGGTGGCGTTGTGAGTGTTGCGATTCAACTCTTGTCCCCGAGTTTGCGGTTCAGTAGTGTGCCAGCAGGAGGAGGAGGAGCAGCAGCCGCCGGAGGAGTCGAGGTTCTCCACTATTTACAGCAGTGTGGTCTTGGTTTTGGTTTTACCAAGATTCATTGTGACGACGTCTCTCTCTTCACAAAGCATTGACATGGGTCAGGTGTCGTGTGTGCAGCCCCCTTTGCTGAGTCCAATATGAGTACTATGTCATCTGCATATAAGAGTCCAATATGAGTACTATGTCATCTGCATATAAGAGGGTAAGCACCAGTGTGTAAGCTATCTAGTCGGGAGCATGTGCCCCCCATGAATCTAAGGGGCATATCCGGGGTGGTCAGGTGTGGCTCTGTTTTCACACCAAAGCAGCATATCGGTGGTGGTCGTCAGTTGTGGCTCTGATTCCACGGTAAAGGAACGTTTGGAGGCTCGGCTATGGTGGCGTAGACTCTTTAACAAACATATACCATGCAGAATAATGCCCTTGCATGGGACCGCTCCATGCGGCTACGTGCGAGGCTTTGGCACGGTACACGAAAGAGGGTGGCCGCATATTTCATTGACCAAATGGGCTGTGCAGAATGGTTTTGTGGGTCAAACAGCCTTTCAAATGGTCTCGATGCCTCGGTGCAGCCAGCATAAGAAGTTCACGATGTACATCAGATCGAGATGAGCGCACGCATGTCACCTGCATTTGATGGCGGCCCATACTTGGCGACAATCATCTCATGCTCCCAGTAGTTGGCATCAGAGCATTGCTTGGAATCCAATCACCCACAAAGTCTAGTGAACCATCCAATAGCCATCTAGAATAATCAGAAGCTAGCGGCCTCGACTGGAGCAACGCCACCTCTGTACGCGCGGGGAATTTACGCATCACCATTTTCCATGGCTGGATTTTGTCTGTAAAAAAGCTTCGTCCTCGGGAAGGAGCTCATTATTATACTCTGTTTATGCATGCATGCGATATATATATACGTGTGTTTTGGCCTTCCTTGCCTGAAAAACATATATATAAAAACAAAATTGCCGATATTAAGGCATCCAGTCAGGATGGCCGAGTGGTCTAAGGCGCCATACTCAAGTTCTGGTTCTCGAGACGAGACGAGACGAGACCGCTTAACGTCGACTTTCCAATTTTTTTTCTTCCTCGAGGTCTTTTAGGAGTTAGAAAACAGGTGTGTGAATAACTCTATTTGCTATCTCAAGGCGTGTGAATGACTCGATTTTGCTATTTGGCTATCTGGGCGTTGTGCCATGCTGTCCCCCTCTCCTTAGTAAACTACGCGGCGTGTGAATGGCTGGATTTTGCACTTGGCTATCTTGAATTCACACAGCGATCGGGCGTTGTGCCATGCTGTATCCCTCTCCTTTTAGTAACGACGTGGTGGTTCTCTCTTCCCTTCCTTCGGTCAAGGTCTTTTGGTAGTTAGAAAATAGGCGTGTTAATGACTTCGATTGTGCTATTTGGCCATCTCAAATTCACAGCGCGATCAGCAGGCGCTGTCCCTCTCCTTGATAACTACGTGAGGGGTCGCTGCCTTGAATGAACCAATCGTTCTTATAAATCGGCCATTTTTCTAACAAAATGTAATCTTAGTAATTTTAATATATCTTTTCACTCAATAGATGTTACTCCTTTATACACAATATGTGTCAAAGAGATCTAGTCTGTTGTGCCTTACCTCAATGAAAGGCTTCCACCGCCGATGTGTTTGCAAAAATGTTATTGCTCCCTCTCTCTTATATTAGAATTTTAGAACAGCTAGCCATGGAGGAAGCACCCCCCCCTCTCTATGCTGTGTTTCTTTTTCCTGTTAATGTAGGTAGATCTCATTTTAACTAAAAGAAGGATCTCATCAGGTTGTATACTTACTACATAGTTGCTCCAAGCATACTCATGATTGCTCACAAAGATAGTGAATACAAACTGCTCGGATTAGGATGTGAAACATAGAGTACTGGCTTTCTAAATTGCTATTGGTACCACGCCATACAACATAGTCTATGGTAGGAATTCTTGGTTCCTACATTAAGAGTTTCAAAAGAACTCGAGTGAAATGGGAACATCTTCTCCCAACACCTAGAGCAGTTGGAAAAGTTGGATGAGATTTAACTAAAGGCCGTACCAGGCATGTATGCTCAGAAACACCGACAAAAACAGTTCCATGATTCTCATGTAAAATCTAGAAACTTGAAGCCAGGAGATGAACTTGTGTGTATACCCTTAAACAACACGCTCTAAAACTCAAAAAAAGGAGAGTCGGACCATTTTTTGTGCACCAAATATCTAACAGTGGTGTCGTTCGACTGGCTAGTCTAGATGGCAAAGTCATGCCTAACTGGATGACCGGATGTCGCATAAAAAAATATCAATTGCCACTAATACATGAAATGCTAGAAAGAATTCATGCAGCTAAAAGTAGAGTTAGAGCAAAGGAACGGATAATCCAAGAGGCATTGGAGGAGTCCAAGCAAAAGAGACGGAGGACACAACACATTCGCAAAACACAAAGGCCCAACAAATGACAGGAGTTGGAATTCAAGATGGAGAGAGAGGTCTTCTCTCTATTCACACGAGCAGTGTACTTGGGTCGTCCGAGAATGGATGATGAACTTAATCCATATGTATGTGCTCATTTGGAAACGAACAGCTACCCACAATTTGCCCTCATTGATTCAGGAGCCTATAAAAACTGCATGAGCTATTCATCAGTATACAGCCATGTTAAAGAGGCAGTATTAGTCAAGGAGAAACTCACCTTCGTGGGCTTTTCTTCTGAGACAACCACCACCCTTGGCTATGTGTGTGATTAACGACCTAAATTGTTCAGACAAGTTCTATGTCTTGCCTCAAAATATCGAAGGAGTGGATCTTTCCTTGGGACATGTGTCGCAGTGGATCTTCTCTTGGGACATGTGTCGCAGTGCAAATACAATGCCTACATTGATTGGACACATGACAGGTTGTACTTTTGTGCCAAAGTCACAAGGATGTACATTTAGTTTGCCAAAACCAACCCCTTAGCTAAAGAAGCAAAAATGTTAGAGGGCAATGGCCACGTCACTCAATCAACAGTACAAGTACCCAACTCAACAGACACACAGGCCAACCATACCCTTCTGGCTGTGCCATATACACTTCTTCTTGTAGATCACCATTTAGAAATGCATTTTTGACATCCATTTGATGCATTTCCCAATCATTTGCTGCAGCCATAGCAATGACTGCTCTCACTGTTCCCATCTTTGCCACCACTGGACTAAATGTTTCATCATAGTCCAAGCCTTGGGTTTGTGCATAACCCTTAGCTACCAATCTTGCTTTATATCGCTCAATGGAACCATCTGACTTGCACTTCACTTTGTAAACCCATTTACAACCAATGACATTTTTGTCCTTTGGTAATGCAACCAAATCCCATGTATCATTATGAACCAATGCGTCCATCTCAATATCCATTGCCTTCTCCCATACATGCTTTCCAATAGCTTCTGTATAGTATGTAGGTTCCACATGTTTCACCAAAGACGTTATATATGCATAATGCATAGCACAATCACGGTATGTCAACCTGTCAATTGGATATCTGACCCTTTGGGATCTCCGTAATACATGTGGATCACTCTGAACACCTGTCACTCTAGCATGTGGTGGCATATATCTATCCTGCCTAGCACCAGGTGTGCGTAAAACAGGTATGCCAAGCTCCTCATCCAAACTCTCTGAACTTGACAACTCATAACCTGTAATTCCAATTCCTTCAACCTTCTTCTTTCCTTTATCCACAACACTACTCCCAGTGCTCACACTCTCATGCCTCAAACGCCCTGACCATAGACGTACAGTACTACTCTCAACTTCTGTTGGCCCAGACATAGAAGTAGAACTAGAACTTGCTTGTGGCAAGTTCACAGGCACATCAGCTTCAAGTGACTCAATGACACCCTCATCCTTTGCCTTATACCAACTAGCAAGCTCATTAAACACCACATCTCGTGAGATAACCACTTGCCTAGTTTGTGGATTGTAACATTTGTATGCCTTACGATCCTGTGCATATCCAACAAACACACACTTTTCTGCCTTAGGATCCCACTTCCTCCTTCTTTCGTCAGGCATATGTACATAAGCTATGCATCCAAAAACTTTGAGGTGTCCAATGTCTAGCCTAAAACCTGTAAGCTACATCTCTGGCGTACTTCCATGTATGGCTGCTGTAGGTGTTTTATTCAGTATATACACTGCAGTGGCACATGCTTCTACCCAATAATAATCTGGCACATGCTTCTACCCAATAATAATCTGGCATGCTCTTTTCATTGAGCATTGCCCTGGCCACTTCACAAATGACTCTATTCTTTCTCTCAACCATACCATTTTGCTGAGGTGTATACCTGCAAGTCAATTGTCTTCTTATACCATGCGCTCTCAAGAAATGCTCAAAAGCATTTGAGGTGTATTCACCACCTCCATCTGTCCTCAAGCACTTAATCCAAGAACCATATTGCTTTTTTGCAAAAGCTTTGAAATCCATAAACTTTTCCAACACTTCACTTTTCTCTCTGAGAAAGTATATCCATGTCATTCTGCTAAAATCATCAATGAATGTTACATAATATAAACTGCCTTTGATAGATGGGTTTTGTAGGACCCCATATATCGCTATGTACTATCTCAAGTGGCCTGCTACTCATGTTGCCTTCTCTAGGAAACCGCAACCTTACCTGCTTTCCAAACTGACAGGCTTCACAAACATGCATATTTCCATCATACTTGAATCTAGGCAGCCCACTAACAATGCCTTTTGTCTGTATATTCTTTAACCTTTGTATATTGACATGTCCAATCCTCTTATGCCACATATCAATGTCCTGTACCACATTTATGCTTTTAGAGAACATGACTGAATTTAAGTCATGAATCCCAGCATCCAGCTTAAACAACCTACCTTCTTTCTTGGCCATTGTGCATAACCAATGGTACACTTCCAACATGTGTAATGGCATGCTGAGTATCATCTCCTGTCTCCACATAGCCTTTCACATCCATAGGCTTCATATGCTCAAACCATTCACCCATGACAAGTCATATGGTTTGATGCTCCAGAGTCCATATACCAAGTGTCATCATTTTCAGCATTTGTCATTATAGATCCCACAACATGTTTCATGGCAAACAAGTGATTTACACTGCCATCATTACTGCATGATGCATAATTTCCACCATGTTGTGCATAATTTCCACCATAATGTCCACCACGTTGTGCTCTACCCCCTCTCAAATCATTTTGTTTACGGAAATAATCACGTGCCATATGACCAAATTTTCCACAGTAATGGCATTCCACATCTTGCATAGATGTTTGTTGGCCTTGCCAACGTCCTCTACCACGAGGATTACCTCTGAGGTGTATATCCATGAGGATTACCTCTGCCTCTCTGAGGTGTATATCCACGACCACCTCTAGCACCATATGAAGGCTGAAAATTCTGTTGTGGTGGCCTATCGTGCCATCCACGACCATTACCACGGCCACGTGATGCGAATCTCCTCCTACCTCTAAAACCTCTTTGCGAATAGAAAGCCTGATTTCTGCCATTATCATCATGGCTAGTAGATGCATCCAGAAAGGAATCACTTAGTTTGATTTCCTCAACAAGCAAGAGTAAAACCAACTCATCAAAGTTTGGTAAACCTGTACTTCGAACCGAGATGGATGTATCAAATGATTTATACTCCTTGTTGCCAAGACCACACAAGGTAGGTAATTATTTATTGGGCAAAAGGGCACGGAGAACACACCGTTTAATCAACCACGCACGGAGGATTACGTGACCTTAGCTTGCTTATTGTGTTGCTCTCTGCTCTACAACATTGAGCGTTGTTCGAGAACATGACTATAAAGCTTGGGTAGTGACGTGGCCCATATCATGTGTTTTTGCTAAATCGAGAACATGCCTATAAAGCTATGCATAGTGACGTGTCCCATCTCCTATAGCGGCCTTGCAAATAGATAATGAAGTGCATCACCATCGGCACCCAAATGGCACCAAAATGTTCATTTTGCATTTGCATTAAATATATTATGTGAGATTTTCAAGAATAAGAGTGTTTTTCTAAGGTTTCGTGTTTTAGTAGGTAATGAGTAATGCTTGAAAAAGTCAATGAAATGATGACCTTCCATATCCTCTCTATTTAAGGCAATGAAATGATGACCCTCCCCATATACTTTCTATTTTGGCATGCATTCAACCCTCCATATCCTCTCTATTTAAGGCAATGATCCATATGCTTCCATATCCTTTCTATATAAGGCAATGAAATGATGACCCCCCATATCCTTTCTATTTAAGGTCTCACAATTCTCTATAAAAGACCTCAAAAGAGCATTCCACGACGAGTAGAGGGAGGGAGAACATGACCAAAGCAGGTTGATCCTTAAGCTGTCCCTAAGCCTTACACACAACCCTGTCTTTGCTATCATGTGAAGTGTTGCCCTGCACATCCTTAACTATATGCACATTGGGCTTTGATGCATTCGCATTATCACGCTTCTTCTTGTTTGGGCATGCATTTGCAATATTCTCAGAGCTACTACAAGTAAAGCATTTCCCCTCGTTCATATACTGTTTTCTCTGCTCTGGAGTGAGACCATAGTCTTTCACTTGGAAGGGGAGCTTCTTGGTAAACTTATTTTCAAACTTTGGACCATTTTTATCCTGGTTTTGGTTCTTTTCAGGTGGCTGCCCATTATTTTTTGCAGGTTTTGGGAAACCCTCTATTTGCTTTGAAATGAGGGCTTAGCCTTATTGGATCTACTTGAGTTTGAATTGCTAGGTGTGGCAGTGGTGGTTGCGATTAGTTGGTATAAGGTGTGGCAGTGGTGGTTGCGATTAGTTGGTGTAAGGTGTGACTCGGATACATTTGTAGTCCCGCTTTATACATGGGTTGCAATCCCGATAGCAACCTTCTCTTTCTTTCTGCCTCGATGACATGCATAACTGGAGACACCTCCCAAAGCACTTTCCAAAACTTTTGCACATATGCATTCATCGTTTCCCTCTCATTCTCCTTCACCCAATCCCACTTCATTGTTATCTCATTCAATGAATTGGGAGGCAAGAATTGGGCATAGAACCTCTCCTTGAACTCTTCCCATGATCTAACAGGATTCGGAGAGAGTTTTGCTATGAACCACCAATGGGCAGCAATGCATTTCATGAATATGCTTACATGCCGGATCATGGATTTTTGACTGAAATCCCCATTACTAAAAGCAATATCAAACTCGGTGCCTTTGATGCATCATATTCCCCATGATATGCACCAAACTTTACAGATTTGTCTCCGGCTTTGAAGTTACGAGACTTTGATGCATTAGCTTGCATCTCAACATGTTTTCCCGCATGTATGTCTATTGGGACAGCTCGTGGGACTGGCATCATTTTAGGAACAAAAGGTAATCCATTGGGCATAGATACATGTGCCCTGTAAGCATGAGGCATGGCTGGTCCCTCAACACACATTGGTGCATTTTCACCCATAGCTTCTCCCTCACGAGCACACTTGAGAGCATGAGTGGCATGAGAGATACGTGGAATACCTGCACCAACAGAAAATTGCAGTCCATGTTGTATGTGTTGTGCATGCACATTTTCAGCCGTCGGCAATGGCATTTGACATACATTTTGACCACTGCCATAAACATTGCATCCTTCACGGGCTACATAAGGTATACCTGCATGGCATGAAGTCGTCGATGGTTCGTCTCCAATAGGATGAGGATTCATCCTCTTAGACATAAGTTCTTGTTCGAACTTTGAGCACCTGTGTGGATATAAAGACGTGGGATGGTTTGCTTTTTTGCATAGGCATCCTCGGTTCGAGCCAAGTATGCATGTGCTGCATCCCTCAGTTGCATGTGCAACTCTTGAGCAATCATTGCCGTTGCATGATCTATATAAGATTCATCGTTCTTGGCCTTCAAACGATCATGTACCAATGGATCCTTGTGCGTAGAGTCTCAATTCCTCTTGTTGTGCATAAAGAAGAGCCTGCATAACGAGTAAGTTCAGCCCTTAAGGCTATGGACTCTTCTTCCTACATTTTCTCTCTGCCCGGGACAAGTGTCCCACATGTTCCTGTTTCCTAATGTGCACCACATGAGTTTGCTCATCTTGGGAAGCATTGGAAGCATGCACTTCATTGTTCCCGCCTCTTGTGTTATCTTCTCCAACATTCCCTATATGGGTGTCCATAGTATTCAGTGTAGAGATAGCTAGTGTTCGTGGTGATCGTCTTTCATAATAGAAGTGCAAGATAACTGTATATTCTAATACCAATGTAACTTGGTTAAACACAATGCTAATCAATACACTAAAATACACCAGGATTTAATGGACAATATGCTCAATACAAGAAGTAGTTTGCTGAATTGACAAGAGACGCACAATGAGCAGGAACGGCCAGCCCCTCCCTCAAATAAAGTATATTGATCTTGGGAGAATCAAGTGCATAGAGTGTCATGGGCATTTCTTACTAGATTTCCATACCAATGCATATGAATACAATATTGCAAACAATGTGGTTATCGGTGTAGACTTGCAACTCACACTACCCTCTCAAGTGCCCTTGTTCCCTACCATCTGCTCTCTATTGTTTCACCAACCCATGCTAGTAACAATATGCAAGAGAGCACGTAGGACAAGAGAACACTACATAGGGTATGTGCTGCTCCTCCCTCCTACTATTTGCTTCCATATTTAAGCATTAAAGCTTACCAATTGAATGCTATGCCTTTGATGAAAAGGCCACCCCTTCTCTTCTTTTCATTCCAACCTTTTTTAATCCTAGAAAGATTAACTAAGCGATTAATTAAACTCTTCTTATTGTTTACTCTCTTGAATTTAGAAAATTGTGTAGATTAGAGTTCTATAATTCTAAATTGGGTTAAATAAGTTAAGTAAAGAAAGATAAAAATGAGAAATGGTCAGCCATACAAAGGAGGTTATGGTAAAAAAATTTAGAATTTTGTGGAAAAGAAAGTTTGTTTTTATGTTTACAAGTAGAGTCGATGACAGTAGAAGTCTTTGCGATGGAAACGTTTGGAGTGTTGAAATCTTCAATCTGCGCGATCCTTCGCGAGACAAAAGTCTTCAAGAGAATGAAGGGAACCTTGATAAAGCTTCCCCTATGGTTCAAGTTTTCAACTTGAGAAAGGAAGGATCAAATTAGGGTTTTCTTTTGTCTCACGATTCTTCGCGAGACAAAAGTCTTCAAGAGAATGAAGGGAACCTTGATAAAGCTTCCCCTATGGTTCAAGTTTTCAACTTGAGAAAGAAAGGATGAAATTAGGGTTTTCAGCAAAAGACCAAAAATTATAGCAAATATAAGTGCTGTTTTGCTGAATTTCAGTTATTGGGAGTGTGTGGGAGAGTGAGCACCACCTAGAACTACTCTTGGAAGCTTGGATAAGGAGTTGGGAAGGAGAAAGTGCAAAAAATACAGCCAAATGGTTTCATGAAGGAGGGCGCTAACTTCTAGAGAGAGAGAGGGAAGAGAGATATGAGGAGATATCCAACCTTGGTATCAACAAGTAGAGAGGACAAGTGACTTGTGGTGTAATCTGGGATGGACATATGGTTGGTTGCTCCACCCAATCTGATGTTCGTCGGGTGTGGTCGAATTGTATCCACGCATGTCGGATATTGCCAGAGCCAATCCGTTGCATTTGATTCACTAAATCCAACCCTGAAGTGGGTCCCATGTTGAAAATCTTGAAAACATAGCATTTCTCACCTGACGACCCTTGACTTGACGACCCTTGACCTAGGAACCTGACGACCCTTGAAAACATAGCATTTCTCACCTGACGACCCTTGACCTAGGAACCTGCTTCCGTGGAAGTCATAAGTGCACTCTCGCTTCAGCTTCAGGAGTGCATCCAAGCCAAAACTCTCCTTTGAAGGCCCTTGCCAGGGTGCAGTGTTTGACCTCCGAAACCTAAAAAATAAATTGTTCAAATATTACAATTTACTTATCTAGATTTTCCAAGCAAATTAGCCTACCAGCTGTCTTCCACTAGTGGTCCCATCTCCTCTGCAATGTTGATGAACTCTTGTTCCCTAATGAAATGTGAGGAACCACCTTCTTGCACTAGTGCTACCATTACAATTTCTTTTTCCACACACATTTGAATCTTCCTTGCCCTAGCATTGCAATCCACCCCTAGCACCTTGGACACAATTTGCATGGTCCTATCAGTTAGTGCCTTTGATGTGCCTACACGTACATTATGTTGATGGGTGTCGATGTGTATCATTCTGCTCATTGACTCGTTGGAGGGCATCACATAATAGATGTAGCAATTGCATGTAGCAATGCACATCACTGGAACTGAGCAGTAATGGCAAAGGAGCTTTCCAGATGCATTACTGCACTCCCCTCCAATGGTTGGTGCCTTTAGCATGCTTCCAGTAAAATGTGATGTATTTGGTACCCTGTGGTTCTTTAAACATGGGCAAAGTTCATTAACACACTTCAAACTACCTAGACAATGGCTTCGCTGACATACTCCACAGAAGGCAATGTTAGAGGTTTGCGGCTTTGACCACCAATGGGGATCATACCACAAGGGCACTTTAGAGGTTCCTCAGTGGAATGTTTTTCAGAAGGTACTTGTGGAGTCGACTTTTGTGCTTGCTGTGCAGATAGGCCGATGGCACTATGGTGTGCACTCTACATGCGGAGCACCTGGGGATTGTTGTGCGGGAGGCAGCAGGAACTTGGAACTTCACATTGCGAAGGACTTTGTTCTCGTGCATCCCGCGATATCTGTATGTCATGTCAAAAGGTGGCCAAGAAGAGGTGAGTGCAAGATTATTTGGTTTTTATCAAAGTCAAGCCCAATGATTTCCCTCCCTAACGTACTTACTAGTGTGTGCAAGTAGGTCTCTGCTTTCGTCTCAGTATCTTCATGCACCCCAGTGAGAGTACGTCCACTCATCCAAAGTATGAAAGGCGGGGAGGCGAGGTAGCTGTAGGTTGTGGAGGTTTTGAGGTTGGCGATGATATCTTCTTAGAGCCGAAAGTGCAGGAGGAAACCTCCCCATACCAGTTGGATGCAGATGGGGATCCCATCTGATATACTGTTGAGCATAGCGAGCCGAAAGTGCAGGAGGAAACCTCTCCATACCAGTTGGATGTAGATGGAGATCCCATCTGATATACTGTTGAGCATAGCGAGCCTTTCACAAGGTAATCATGTGCATGATTTGAGTTGTGAAATCATTATATAATCAATGTCTTAGACATTGTCATCCATTTGTACATATGGTAATTGTGGGCTTCTACTATGGCAAGTGGTTACTCCTCTTGAGCGACGTTCACTGATCGTGGGGATGCACTCCTAGATTGCTTTGCTGGTACTAGGTCCATGGCTAGAGCATGCAAGACACTATAATGACATTGCATTAGTGTGGAGAGCAACGAGGTGTGCCTTAGTTCATGTCTGCGACCACTTGATGCTATGCACAATGTTTTGGGTAACCAGTTTTTCAGAGGTGAGGTCAATGAGATTGTTTGACGAGAACATCAGATGGATGTGGGGGCACCATATCCTCGAGTCCTCCTAGTATCCATGAGCCCAACACAGTCTAGTGCTTCGTCATGGCCACATGGTGTTCCCAATGGAGCCCCAATATCGACATGTCTTGCCACATACATCCCCCATAGGTTCATTTGCATTTTCCTCATGGGCACCACGACCTAATCTTGCAAGGCCACTTTTTCCACCCGCACTTGCACCATTTGGTAGAGGTCCCTACGCATACCACCTTCCTTCTTCCACCGGGGAGTGCGGCATCCGTACCCCATCTACTGACCACAAAAGACCAGGCTCATGCGAGAGACGGGAGATTTGCAATAGCATTGCAACCTAACACATATTATGGTGTCACCATTTGGCAACCTAATTGGTCCCCCCGTGCCATCTCATTGTGTATGTACATTCAACTATCGTCCATGACAGTTGCATATGTCGGGGGTTGATGCCACCCATGTGATACTGTGGACTTGGCATTCCACTAAGACTTGTGCCTGTGTGTACATGCCCAAAAATTCATGGAGGATTGGTGCTCCATTGGGTCTGGTACCTCGTGTATTTTCGTGGAGCACGTCGATTTTGGTATAGTTTTTTGAACATGGATTGTCCATACCAATGTTGCATTGCACAACACCTTTATGTGCTTGCTTGCAATTGAATTTCCATGACGTTTTCATGCTTGCCTGACCAATCTGTAGTTCTGGGTAAGGGGACACCTACCCGTGAACCATGCGTGTGAAACTGTCTATTGACATGGTTATGTGGCATGTGGTAATAAGTATTGGTAAAAACATAGCATTAATTTATAAGTGAGTGAGTACACACTTCATTAAGTTTTGGGCAACCAAAATTCACTTATAAATTATGACTAGCCATGTGTTCGCACACACTGATGTCCCGAGGTGGACAAAACTCAATGCTCACCGCCCATACCTTATCCCCTTTGTACAAAGGGAGCAACCAACCATATGTCCTTCCCAGCTTACACTACAAGTCACTTGTCCTCTCTACCTGTTGATACCAAGGTTGGATATCTCCTCATATCTCTCTTCCCTCTCTCTCTAGAAGTTGGCACCCTCCTTCATGAGGCCACTTGGCTGTATTTTTTGCACTTTCTCCTTCCCAACTCTTATCAAAGCTTCCAAGAGTAGTTCTAGGTGGTGTTCACTCTCCCACACACTCGAAATGACTAAAATTCAGCAAAATAGCTCTTATATTTGCTATAATTTTTGGTCTTTTGCTAAAAACCCTAATTTCATCCTTCCTTTCTCAAGTTGAAAACTTGAACCACAGGGGAAGCTTTATCAATGTTCCCTTCATTCTCTTGAAGACTTTTGTCTCGTGAAGGATCGCGTAGATTGAAGTTTTCAACACTCCAAACGTTTCCATCGCGAAGACTTCTGCTGTCATCGACTCTACTTGAAATTGGTAAGCTTTAATGCTTAAATATGGAAGCAAGTAGCAGGAGGGAGGAGTAGCACATACCCTATGTAGTGTTCTCTTGTCCTATGTGCTCTCTTGCATATTGTTACTAGCATGGGTTGGTGAAACAATAGAGAGCAGATGGTAGGAAACATGGGCACTTGAAAGGGTAGTGTGAGTTGCAAGTCTACACCGATAACTACATTGTTTGCAATATTGTATTCATATGCATTGGTATGGAAATCTTGTAAGAAATGCCCATGACACTCTATGCACTTGATTCTCCCAAGATCAATATACTTTATTTGAGGGAGGGGCTGGCCGTTCCTGCTCATTGTGCATCTCTTGTCAATTCAGCAAACTACTTGTATTGAGCATATTGTCCCATTAAATCCTGGTGTATTTTAGTGTATTGATTAGCATTGTGTTTAACCAAGTTACATTGGTATCAGAATATACGGTTATCTTGCACTTCTATCGTGAAAGACGATCACCACGAACACTAGCTATCTCTACACTTAGAATACTATGGACACCCATATAGGGAATGTCAGAGAAGCTAACACAAGAGGCAGGGACAATGAAGTGCATGCTTCCAATGCTTCCCAAGATGAGCAAACTCATGTGGTGCACATTAGGAAACAGGAATATGTGGGACACTCATCCCGTGGGCAGAGAGAAAATGCAGTAAGAAGAGTCCATAGCCTTAAGGGCTAAACTTACTCATATGCAGGCTCTTCTTTGTGCACAACAAGAGGAATTGAGACTCTACCGCCACAAGGATCCATTGGTACATGATCGTTTTGAAGGCCAAGAAAGATGAATCTTATATAGATCCTGCAATGGGAATGATTGCTCAAGAGTTGCACATGCAACTAAGGGATGCAGCACGTGCATACTTGGCTCGAACAGAGGATGCCTATGCAAAAACGCAAACCATCCCACATGTCTTTATATCCACACAGGTACTCAAAGTTCAAACAAGAACTTATATCTAAGAGGATGAATGCTCATCCTATTGGAGAGGAACCATCGACGACTTCATGCCATGCAGGTATACCTTATGTAGCCCGTGAAGGATGCAATGCTTATGGCAGTGGTCAAAATGTATGTCAAATGCCATTGCTAGCTAAAGCGTTGGTCTCTATGATCCAAGTACAATCTTTTCCCTGATTTGACTATGGGACTTACGTTACGGGTTCGGTCAGATCAGTTCAGTTAGTTCAGGCTTTTGACTACGTTAGAGAAAAGTTATCCTGGAGGAATCGCCCGTGCTTTCCGGGCAAGGGAAGTTTTTCTGAGTTGGAAGAACCGATGGATTAGTCTCTTGTCTGGATATCCGTGGGCGAGGCCCCGAGTGTGGGACCTGCCCCGCGCAAGAAGTACTACTTCCGCTGCTAGCACCCCCAAATTCGTTGCACAGTGGGGTCAGGGATCTTACAGAGTACATTCCACTACCACTCTTGTCTATCCAGGAATGGTATAATCCTAGCTTATACATGTCAGAAGCATGTAGGGTCAAGATAAAAACTGATGTTCATGGTTCCATGAAACCCTTCACAAGCTCTAAAGATGTGCATCTAAGTTGGTTTGTTCCATTTGGTTTGTTTGCACATTTGTTTGGATCCTGTGAAATAGTGAAGAAAACTAAGATTACTTACCAATGCAAGTGCCCATCTAAGGTAGGTGAGTCATGTCATCTCAAGAGAACTCACCACGATAATATCATTGAGTGCAGAATCACAGTGTCAAATGTTACCTTTAGGTAAGATTGCACTTATGTTGATTTTTGATAGTTTTTATTCACAAGTACTTATGTTGATTGTTGTTGTTTTTTATGTTGCTTGTTGCTTGTTTTTTATAACATGTACTTTATTGTAAGACAAACTTTGTGCATTTGCTTTCAAGTATAGAAGGTGATGACTTTTACGAGGGGAGTGTAGCTTGGACCAAGACATACGAGATGGCATGCATTCATCAGCACTCATTGATGTGGTTATTCTTTGGGAGGGTCACAACCCTTTTAGTGTTAATGTAGCGAGTCATTGGCCGCTTACTTTTTTGAGGCAGGAAATCCAACTGATGTCCGATGATCTCCCTTGTAAGATTGTGGAATCAATGTAATTCTTATTCTTCCAAGTGAATTTAAGAAGTTGTTTCTCTAAAAGTGTTGTAAATTTAATTTTAATTCATTTTAATAAAGTGTTGTAGTTTTTCAAGTCTAATGTGTTTCAAACCCATGAATATGTAAGAAAATAATGATAAGTATAAGTAAGTACGAACATAAATTTAAGTATAAGTATATATTTAAGTATAAATTATAATATAATTAACTATGCTAGAAATAGAAGTATGATTTATTATATTTTAATAAAGTGTCATTACTTTTTAAGTCTATAGATATAAGTATATGTAAGTATAAAAAATAAATATAACTTTAAGTATATATTTAAGTATAAATAATAATATAAGTAACTATGTAAATAATATAACATAATAATAATATTATAATGTAACATCGAAAAGAATTATGATTTATTATTTATTATATTTTAATGAAGTGTCCTTTATTTACTAGAGTATAAACATAAGGTATTAAAATAAATATAAGTTTATAGCTGTTTGTAAGTACAATAATAAACATAAGTATAAATTTATTATAAATATTATAAATTTGAATGTAAGTATAAATATGAGTATCAATTAGATCAAACTCATTTATACTATCTATTATTTAGCTATCCATTTGTGTGCTAGCTCTCCCCACTACCCATCATGGACGCCTCCCCTCCTTTCGCCGTGTGGAGTAGCAACATTCGCTATGCTTACCTTGGGGACCAGATCTACCCCAGGTTTTGCAAGAGTTTAGACCTCAAGGCTGCTATTACCACCTTAGACCCCAACTCCACCTAGCTACATTTTGCACAGCAATCAATGACTTTACCTACTCTATCCCAAACTCCACCCTGAGTTGGATTCCTTTGAAATTCCTCTTCGGCAGCATGAAGTTTGGATACAACCACAAGAAGGCGGGGAACAGATCTCTAGCTCATGTCGGACATCTCCGCACTACTACTGTCCCGAACGACCTCCTATGAGAGCACATCCCACTCGATCTCATTGAACGGGATATTGCTTTTTCTATTTACATCTTGAACTCTGATGTTGAAGAGCCTGAGGATGATGACATCCATGTTCTCCACTGGTGGAATACATAGACAGAGAGCCACAGGAGACTACTCTAGACCATGTCGTTTTTGAGGCCGCGGGAGAGCTCTCGCACGGTGCTTACATCCATCCAACCTCATGAAACCCAAAGTCACAACCCACCACTAGCTTCATTGAGTTTCCTCACATCAAAGAGGTGGAGTACCTCCTAATGCATGATGTGTTGGAGCTCTTGGAGTTGAGGGAGGAGGAACTCTAAACTATAGGTTGTGCCAGATTCCACTGATGAGTTCTTAGACTTTGATTTCCAAGAAGCCCTACCAGGTCGATGAGGTAGGGCAAGATGATAATAGTACTGTAGATGACATCTCTGCTGTTATCGCCATCCAGAAGCAGATTGAGGATGCAGCTCTTCAATATGAGATTTCAGATAAAGAGTTCGAGCGCTTGTTGTGCAGGAGGAACTTTTTGGACCTCGACCACAGCATGCAACACCTGTCGTCGAGTCGGATGATGGCAAACCCATTCTAGGACAAAATATGGAGGCACCCTTATAGAATGAGCTCGACAAACAGAGAAGGTAACTTCCTTTTACCATATGCTCCCTAAATTTGATATATGGGGCCTCTATGGCATGTAGACCCCACACTGTTGGAATTATTCACATTATTTAGAATTTATGGATTTATATGATGGATATTTATTTTATGTGCAAGCAAGACTAATCAACTCTAACTTGTCACATATTTTAAGCTTATATTGTGAATGTCAGTGCAGATCAGTGGTTAGGGTTAGTGTGTAGGATGTGCATGGATCCATTAAGCTTGCTTCGATGGAAATCTATTGGCGCATGGCATGTGGCGATTATTTATTCGACAATGACAATGATATTTTATGTGCAACATTTTGATATACATTAGTTCTATTTTATGAGTGAACCTTAGAATGTTCACATTTTTGTATTTAGGCTTATGCAAGGCCCAATGTGGAGATCCATATTTTTGGCTACATGTATTTTTGACTCTTGCTTTTTGTACAAGGAAATAAATTTAAATACACCATGAAGGGAATGTAAGCCACTCTCATGGTGGGAGAGATTTAACCCATTCTTGTGTCGTGTGCATAGATTTCTTCTATTTTGAGCTTGAGTATTTCTTTCAAGTTGATTTTTAATAGAGGGCCAACCGTGAACTTCCAATACACATGTGATGCCATGCCCATTAGAGGCCTGTAAGGGCTTTGTCCGAAGGCTCGCGTGAGAAGGCTTGGTTTTTGCAAAACCAGGCCTTCTCACACATGTGTGGGGTCTACATGCCATAGAGGTCCCATATATCAAATTTGGAGCCATTCTGTAAAAAAATCTTCATCTCCCATGCATTGATGATCGATGTTGACATTAATTTTTATTGGTGAGCAGGAAATTGCGTATCTTGATGAATTTGCATTGAGGTAGAGTAGAAGGTCTAGGGGCCAAGGAAGAAATCAAGACTCTACGCGCTAAAGGAGTACATTGGCAAACTTGCCAATGATGTGATAGTCTTCCACAAAAGTTACTCTCCAGGGTATGCAGAGAACTTTTTGAAGCTTAAAGCACTTACAAAGGGTGCGTCATTCAAACTTATTCTAACTAATTCAAGTTTGGAAAAAGTTGTTCTACTTCAACGTTCAAAGTTGTTTCATTTGTTCTCGACTCAAGGGTGGGTCCCCTTACATTCTGTGGTGGCCCTTGGCATTGTTACAGGGGTACAAGATCCCACCGTCATCAGGGTAGAGCTTGAAGGGTTCCATGTTTTGATTCCAGCCATCAAGACGGCTTGAGAGTCTAGAGAGCCTAATAGTAAGAAGCCTAGAATATAGCCATGATGACTATGTAACTTTGATGACTCTAACTTTTTATGCTTCGAATGGAAATTTGGGTTGCAGAGTTTTTTGTTTAATATATGTCTTGTACTATATTTTATTAGTCAGCTCAAGAAAATAAATTCAAATTACACACGTAACTTAAATGAAAATTGTAGCCATTTGAGGACAAATAAATCAACAAATTATATAAACTCAAATTAAAAGAGACTTATTTGCACCACAAGATAAGAGCAAAAACTTTGTATATTTATCAAGATATACATTAAGCTTTACATAGCTTTTAAGAATTACATTCATGCGAGATATAAACAAATATAACTAAAGATCCTCGCTCGGAGGATGTCTCGCGTCGTACCAACGGCATGTCCTTTTCAGTGATGGCGACCCTCTTCGGATGGACAGCTGCAAATACCGTGTCACCAAAAAAATCCACTATGTATGCCTGTGCAACCTCCTGGAGTGCCTCCAAGGCCTCACCGTGTAGATAGTGGGCTTGATGCTACGCGAACCCAAAACCTCATGTCATGACTGAGTTGCAGATCCTGCATGATCTCTCGCGCACCACACGTTGGAAGGACAACTTCGGCATGAGCAGCTAGACTGTTATTTGGTATTCCCTAATCTCACGGAGAGCCACAATGCTAGGCCTCCGCCTGCACTTGCGATGTTGCTACGGTGGTGGTTGGATGGAGGATACTCCACGTCCCACCTTGGGGGGACCAGACTCTCTTTGCAATTTGCTTGGTGAGAGCCATGCTCTTGGAGGTGAGGGAGAGAAATGAAAGATGAGAAATGAGGTCACTTCCATACTTATCGATGGAATTTTTAAAAAAATGATCTAATACATAAATTTGATAATTTTTTTATTTTTAAAAAATATTTGTTTTATCAGAATGAGCTCAAATTTTATGTGTACATAGAAGTATCATAGACCACCTCCTAGATAAAATATCAACCCCATCAGAGGCCTGTAGAGCCCTTGTCCGAAGGCTTGTGTGTAGAGACTTACTTTTAAAAAAAGAAGGCCTCTACACGCAAGCCTTCGGACAAGGGCCCTAGAATTCATGTGATTGAAATGTACAATTTCTAGAAAATTTTGGTGTTTGAAAGGATAAGCTTATGCAAGCTATCTCATCTCTCTCTCTCTCTCTCTCTCAATGAGGCCAAGATTAGCTCCTCCGCACAGAGAGGGCCAGTAGTTAGACAACACTCAACCATATCTTCACTCTCTCAGAGCTATCATTGAGGCGGCCATGTCATATAGATAATGGCTCTTTTGTTACTGTGGACTTCTAGAAGGCTTTTGGTTTAGTCCGAGATCACAGCTCTTCGGGCACCGAGGATGATGAGGGGGGTGTGATAGTATTTTACGACTGGCTGGGTTCAAGCATGAGGAAGCTCAATTTGGGAGATCTACAAGGGTGCTCACTATACTTTATACACTGCTTGGATTGTATATTGATGAGCTCTCAAACTTCATCGATAGATTGAGGGGCACATGCTCCCGACTGGTGCTTATCCTCTGATACGCAGATGACATAGTACTCATATTAGACTTACCAAAGGGGGCTGCACACAGACACCTTGATGCATGTCAACACTTTGTGAATAGAGGGATGTCACAATGAATCTTGGTAAGACCATGCTCTCTAACACTTCACATCATCAGGTTGCATCTAGAAAGTTGTTCATGTATCGTATGTATACCTCGAGGTTACTTTCATCGGCCCACTTTCCTCTTCATCCTGATTGTCGAGGCCTAACTTGCAAGAGGTTATGCCACCCTCGCCCAATGAGAGGGTGAATGCTTCCGAGCCCACTTTCCTTATCTGATCACTAAGAGTTGTTGGCTCTTTGACATATTGTGATATAGGATGCCTGATTTTGGGGACAAAACTTGGGAGAGGCGTATTGGTAGAGAGGATAGAGAGATTGCACATAATGATGTTCTCATGTCGATGATCACAAGTAAACCATTGATGCCACATGAGATTTTACCTCTTCAGTTCAAGGCACGTGCATTGGTCGATGCTCTTTACTAGACCATCCTTTGACATCTATCATCATGTATACACACAGGATAAAGACCAAGTGTTCTTGCCAGGATGGCATTCTCAAATCACCAACTGGTTTGATTCACATGGTCTCCGAATGGATCACTTCCCTCCGTTGGAATATCCTAGATGCACCTCTTTTGGATCTCTTTCGAAACGAGATCAAATTCCATCATCACATGGGCTGGACAAGCTATCTCCATTCGAGCTTCCCACAAAGCCTCAATTTTACAAAGAGCATTTCTTGAGAGTCAGGAAAGATAGTGTATTGAGAAACCTGGCTATCTATACGCCATGAGGATTTCCATCATTGGCCGACTGAAGGTGTCCTCTCCCCACCTTCATATAGACACTGAGAAATGGAGGGCATACCTTTGAAGGCACAGTTATGCATACAATGTATCACCAAGGAGAGGAGATCGGGGAGCACCATCTATTGAGATGCCTGATTGCAAGATGCACGGAAGGTTTCATTGTCTGTGTGCAAATGAGGTTTTCACGACCCACCACCCTCCCCCACCCCAAACACACGTGGTTTCCTAAGATATATGGATGTGCAACAACGAGTTGAAAAGTTGCAATGGGTTGCATTTGTCTTCCCACCACATCCTGGCTTAAGGACGGATTAATAGATCCATTAGAAAAAAACTCAACTAGCTTTTTTCCCCAACGCGTATACACCAAAGACACCTAATACATGGCATGTCAGAAATCGGCCCAGTCATAAACCAGTTTCAAATTCAAACAAAAATGTCCAAGTTCGGGGAATATGTGAATTCATTGGAGCATTAGAACTTCATACTTCAATTCTCTCTCTCAATGAAGCGGAGATTAGCTGCTCCGCACAGAGTTGTCCAATGGTTGGGCAAGGTTTAAGAAAAACTACTCAACATTTTGCTGTAGTTCAGGCCATTTTAGTAAATGATGTGAATGCATTGGAGTATTAGAGCTTCATACTTCAATCCTCTCTCTCTCTCTCTCTCTCTCTCTCAATGACGTCGAGATTAGCTCCTCCGCACAGAGGTGTCCAACGGTTAGGCAAGGTTCGAAAAAAACTACTCAAAATTGCTGTATATCTTCACCCTCAGAGAGACAATGACTCAATTTGAACACTCCTCCTGAGACTTACGATGAGTGAGAGGCAATCACGCCTCTATTACAACTATTCATAATCAACTAAATCTAGTAATCAATCTAAGAAAATGAATCATTATATTTGAAAAGAAATCGGAGAATCTGCGAGTCTCTCTGCTGCCTCCAGTTTCAAGAATGTTTCAGAAACCGTTGGTGACTCGTTCTGCTGTACCATGCTTTGGAGACAGGTCAAACTTGCAGGAGATATGGAAGCTGCACTACACACGCTTGCTTCTCTCCCAGAAGGTGATACCGGATCGGATTCACCACGGTCTGCATTCAGGAGCTTGCTCTTCACGAACTCTCTTTCTAATAATGCAGTTTCCAGTTCGGAATGTGATCTGTCCATGTAAGACCTTGTCACACACAACCACTCTCGTGGAGATTCAATGTCATCGCCCCCAGTTTGGGGTATATGCCAGCAGCCATTTTGAGACTCCTGCACAACAGCCTCTAATTTTAGTTTATACCTTGGCAAAATCTGAGGAAGTTGAACTAAAAATAGATAACCCTGAGCCTTGGCTGTACCTGAATTACAGTTGAGTATGGAGGCGGCATGAACAGCTCCAATCCGTTTGTTGAGAATGTAAACCGGACCTGGGTGATAAATCCACAAACAAAGGTGGTAAAGTGCCTCTGAAAACCAGAGTCACAACCCAGGGATACACCTGACTACTTAACAGCTAACAAACGATTTTTAAGAGAGACCATCAGCCCTTAGGCATATAAAGATAGGTCTGAACCACCTAACATACACAATGCCTACCTTTTTATATTGACAAATAAATCAGAAACTAAAGAAGTGCCCTTGATTTGAGAAGCCCATCCCTAGAAGAGATATCTTAAAAAGACAATAAAGGCTATATTAAGACAATCATTGCCTTACATTCTCCAATGAGCATGCAATGTTATCTTACATTGTGTTGCAGCTAATGCAAAGCCACATAATAAAAATAGCTAATCAAGGCACCTTTCTGCTAACATTAAACTACTGCTTCTACAAACAACAAACAGGATTGGCCAAAAAAGCCTAACACCTATAGTCAAGCCCACCCGTCTCCAAAACCAGAAAGAATCAGCAGGGGCAGCCATTTATGTAGAAACAGTGAATGCTGCCAACAGCCAATTACACTTGGAATTTTAAAAACAATGCAAAAATGGGCAAGCAGCCAATTCTCCATGTCTCAGCTTAAGTACTGTCATAAAGTGACCTTGCTGTATTTGGTCTGAAAAAAGGATGATGATATAAGTTTCAATAGATATTTATTTACACAGAACAGCATGAACATGAAGAATCTATAACCTTCAAACATGATTTGAAACTTGAATGTTGAAAAGATTCTCTTGCTGAAAATTGACCTCTCTCTATACCTTAACTAGTACCTTTGTCAGATAGCAAAGAGAAACCTGCTCATAAACTGTCACATGCACTAATGGAATAGAAAGAAGATAAGGAGCAAGGGAAATCTGCATCAATTCAGACAATAGAAAGTGGTGCAAATGGATGAGAAACGTGCTAGAAAAGAGCCTCCATCCAAGTATATCGTCAGGCTGACAGATACAGCCCTAAAACTCATTTTGAGGGGGGGAGAAACCGGAAAAGGGGAACCCAACTGCAATTAGTCACGAAACTCAAATTTCCCTACTAAATTCAGTTTGAGGTGGGAAAACCGAAAAGGGACACACAATCCACTATAGCCATTTCTAGATCCATGTTTTCAACAGTACATTCCCACACAAAAGCACACCAGCAAATACATTTAAATTAAAGCATTCTCACAGTCTATATGGTCCAGCATATACACATAACCGGTGGCTCACCTCCCAAACATAGCTCCCACAAAGCACCCTTGAGCCATGATGCTAGGCAAACACTCTGACCATGCTCTACACAAGGACTATGGTGTGTCCCATACCACGGTAGCCCGGGATCCGATAGTAGAGTAAAAGCTCTTTTATCAATGACTACTGGCTTTCACACCATCCCGTGCCCACAAGTTTCACTTATATTCTATGGCATCGCAACACTAGGGCTGCCTTAAGCATAAAACTAGCCTCAAGTATACATGCAAGCCATTGTGACCCATGGGGCCATAACATGAAGGCTGATGGCTGAGAGGTGGTTGGGTCCACTAGTGATGGGGGAAGGCTAGGAAATCTCTACGATTTAACCTAATTAATAGAGGATTAAGCAAAGCTCACACTAATCAGCCAAGTAGTCCTAATCAAAGTGAGAATGCTCAATGCACACCAAATTATTGATTAAATCTCTTACACAAGCTGAGGCCAAGTATAACATTTATAGCCAAGACAACGTATCTTGACATCATTGCTTACAACACATATTTGACCTCATCCCCTACATCACTCAATCTTCTCTATCCTAACACTCTATCCAACTCACCCAATCACTCACAAACCATTCAAGCTTGCACGTACTCTTTGGTGCACGCACACGCACGCACTCAAACCCACTCCTACTGGAGCTTATTTTCAACACCCTCCCATAAGCGACATAGGGGACACACAAGGTCCTTCCCACAATCTTAAAAGTGGTGAATGCTCATGCCACCCTCCTAGAACAGTAAACCCTTTCCACTCAAGAAACAGTGCCCAATTTCAACTATAAACTCTTGTCACACCATCCTAGGTGAGTGACATGCCCTCTTGTTGTGCCTCCATGACATCAGACACTAAAGATACTCCAACTAGCGTATCCTCCCAAGACGAGGACAAATGTGATGACATGTTTTTCTATGGTGCCTCCATGACATCAGACGCTAAAGATACTCCACCCAATGCAAACGGCAAGTGAGAAAAGTCCTCCTAAATGCCCGCAGAAACTAAAGCAACCACCACTGAAGCAAAAGGTTCTCCACTGAGTGCAAACGGCAACTATGAAGACTCTCCCTCAGAGACCTGGGTAAAAACTTCCTTTGATTGTACTTCTGGCATGATGCAATGAAACACCTTGGGTGTGCTCTCGACCTAAGAAATGAAAAAAGCTGAAACATGCACACATGCATCTCTGATGAAAACACGGATCCTCCCATTTCCCAAGAGGTCACCCATCCCAGTTGTGTTCATGCGCAAGGGCGCTTAACTGAGGTGTTCCACAAATTGATCCAGCCATCCAGACCCCAAAACCTTAAGGTATTAGGTGACCTCCGGTTATCCAATTTGTAGAAACCTCAACTTGCCAAGATTCAAACCTAGTCTCACCACGTGAGTTGTGTTTCTCTCTAGAAGTGTGGATTGCATCTCCAACGCCCCCCCTCAAGCCACACTTTGGTTGAGGTCTTAGCTTCCAACATCACAACCTCGGCTCTGATACCATGTTGAAAACATGGATCCTCCCACTTCCCGGGAGGTCACCCATCCCAATTGTGTTCCTGCGCAAGCGCGCTTAACTGAGGTGTTCCACAAATTGGTCTAGCCATCCCAACCCCAAAACCTTAAGGAAATAGATGACCTCCGGTTATCCAATTTGTAGAAACCTCAACTTGCCAAGATTCAAACCCAGTCTCACCACGTGAGCTGGTTCTCTCTAGAGGTGTAGATTGCATCTCCAACAATCTCCTTCACACTCATCCTCCATTTCTGAAGAAGCTGCCTCCTTAGACTATTGCTCCGATTCTGAAGAAGCCTCTTCCTCAAATTGCTTCTCTTAGGTCTTCGGACAATCCTTCGAGATGTGCTTGGTGGAGTCAGAATAAAAGCATTGTCCAACGACCATCTTGGCGTAACGCTCTTCAGGGATGAGGTGAGTCATGGATGGTGGAGTCACAATAAAAGCATTGTCCAGCAACCATCGTGGCGCGACGCTCTTCAAGGATGAGGCGAGTCATGGAGACTCCCCCACTTGGCTTGTCCTTACTATCCTTTGCCTTGGACTGGCGACCCTTGTCTTTGCCTTTCTGTTGCCCCTATAGTTGAGTTCCATAATTGGAACTCTCCCTCGCCTCAAAGATCATGGGACCTGCAACAACATTTGCTTGCGAAGACGGTTTCAAACAATCCACAAATCATGTTGGAAACATGGCCAGGTCCAAGAGGAAGTGTGAGAGTGGAAGGAGAGGTGGAGAGATCAAGCCATGGTGTGTGGAAGCATAGACATGGATATAAGAGAGAGAGAGAGAGAGAGAGAGAGAGAGAGAGAGATGCAATGGACACAAGGAAGCAAGATTGCAAGAAGTCAATGATACTCATTACTTTGGCAAGTATGAAATACAACCCAAGACTTTGCTTTTATAGGCACTAGGGTGCCCTTATCTTTAATCTCTTAATAAGAGGTGGTTGACACCTTAATAACCTTTCACACCACTAAGACTTGATTATTCCAACACCTCTCCTCAGAGTGAAGGTGGTGAGACCTAGATGCAAAAGAAGCAACCAGCCTCCAACTCCATCACATCAATGCAGAGAAGTAAACTAGCCATGTTCTCCCTTAATAACCTTATGACCATAGTTTTTTCAAACGTCAATCAAACGTCAAACGCGAACGAGTATGAAAGTATGATACGAGTTTGATTCAAACCCTTGACCTGAATCAAACGCAACCCTAATTTTTTAGCATTTTTTAAACAAATCCATATTTACTTGAACATTAAAACATCATAACATGAAGCACCTCAAAACCATAGTTGCATTCAAACGCGTTTGATACGCGAAGCAAACGTTTACAAACGTTTGAAAAAAATTTCAAACGTGGACTTTTTTGGGGGTTTTTTTTAACGCTTCGTCGCCCATCGCATCTCTTGCGCCCCCGCCCACCGTCTCTCTCTATTTCGCCCCGCCCATCGTGTCAAGGGAGTCGAGCGTATCTCTCTTGCAAGTTGCGCCCACTCTCTCTCGAGTGACGAATCTGCCCGCCCATCGTGTCTTGAGTCTAGACTCTCTCGAGTCTCTCTCTTGCTCGACTATGCAGGCACAGCAGGTTGAGGCAGCCCTGCACAGTGCACACAGCCGGGCAGCCCATCTCTCTCTCTTGCGTGATTGTGCAGGCACAGCAGGCTGAGGCAGCCCTGCACAGTGCACACAGCCCATCTCTCTCTCTTGCGTGACTGTGCAGGCACAGCAGGCTGAGTCAGCCCTGCACACAGTGCACACAGCCCATCGATTCTCGAGCAGCAGTCTTTCTCTACTGAAATTTGAAGGCCCAGCACTGCCACTCGCCAGCAAGCAGCAGCAAGCACCTTCCACTGGTGGGACTCAGCAGGTGGGAGTCGGGACTCGGGACGAATATACAGGTAAGTTGGTAACAGGGTTTTAACTTGTGCAAATGGGACGAAAGCGCAAAGCTGAATGGGAGCATGTGTCCATTTTGAAAACAACTGAAAAAGGCCAGACTACATGTAGATGCAAATATTGTGGGCACACTTGGGATGGTGGTCCATCGCGAATAAGGGCACATATTCTTGGTTTATCAGGTCATGGTGTGGGAAAATGTAATGCTGCACCCCAAAATGTAAAAGATGTATGTCGCAGATTGCATGTGGGTGGAGTGCAAGACTCCATGGCAAACATTGATGCATGCGTATCTGATTTGGGAGAGGCTTCTCATGGTAGTGTCGATGTACATGCATCAAATGTTGCAAGTGGTATTGGGCCTTCTAGCTCTCAACAGCACGTGAGCAGAAAGAAGGTGTCAAAGACACAGGGTGCTCTAGCTAAAGCTTGGGATGTACAAGCACGAAAAGAGGCAAACATTGCTCTTCGTCGCTTCTTCTATGCGGAAGATGTTCCTTTTTGGAAAGTTAGAAGCCCATATTTTCTTGACATGGTGAAGGCAATTGGGCAAGTTGGGCCAAGCTATAAGCCTCCCTCATATAACAGCTTGCGTACAAAAGAGCTTGTGGATGAAGTCAAATGCGTTGATCGTGACTTGCTAGACATTAGAGAAAAGTGGAAGAGATATGGATGCAGCATTGTTTGTGATGGATGGTCAGATGCAAGGCGCAGGCCAATTATCAATGTAATGGCTACATCCATATATGGGTCTGTTTTCATAAAAGCAGTTGATACAAGTGGGGAGTTCAAATCTGGCGAGTATATTTTTGGCATCTTGAAAGATGTAATCCTTGATATTGGCCCCGATTATGTAGTGCAGGTGTGTATGGATAATGCCTCAAATTGTTTGCGGGCTGGTGATTTGATCGAGCAAGAGTGGCCTAACATCTTCTTCACTAGATGCACTTGTCATTGTTTGGATCTATTGTTGGAAGATATTGGCAAGCTTCAATGGATTGCTCCTATTTTGGCTCAAGCAAATCTAATTGTGACATTTGTTACACGGAAGCACACAATCTTGGCTTTGTATCGTCAATTTAGTAAAAAGGAATTATTGAAGCCATCGATGACGCGCTTTGCTTACTCTTTTATAATGCTGGTGAATTTATTGGATGACAGATGCTACAATGGGTTATCTCGTATGGTTGTTAGTGAAGCTTGGACAAGGAAAAAGGTCTCACGTACCGTGAAAGGCTTGGATGTGGCTAACATTATATTGGGTGCAAGCTTTTGGCAGGAGGCTAAAGTGATTGTGAAAATTTGTGCACCTATTTTAAAGATCCTTCGTCTTGCAGATAGAGAAGGCGCCACCATGGGTCTCATGTATGAGATGACAGATCGCATGGTTGAGAAGCTGCAGGTTGTAGGAGGAGTGGATGCAAATAAACTGCAAGACATTAAGAATCTTAGTGTGGATAGGTGGGATATGATGCATTCACCTTTACATGCTGCAGCCTATGTTTTGCATCCTATTTGGAGAGCTAAGAATCCTGGTGGTGATTCTTAGGGTTGCGTTTGATTCAGGTCAAGGGTTTGAATCAAACTCGTATCATACTTTCATACTCGTTCGCGTTTGACGTTTGATTGACGTTTGAAAAAACTATGCTCAAAACTAGCAATTGAATTGAAGCAAATGAAAATTGAAAATTGAAATGCGCATTGTGCACTGCGCAAAGTTCAAACTGCAGTGTAGACTCTAGAGTGACTAGTGTAGAGTCTAGACTCTAGAGAACAAAAGCCAGCTGATACAAAATGATAAAGAATCACCACCAGGATTCTTAGCTCTCCAAATAGGATGCAAAACATAGGCTGCAGCATGTAAAGGTGAATGCATCATATCCCACCTATCCACACTAAGATTCTTAATGTCTTGCAGTTTATTTGCATCCACTCCTCCTACAACCTGCAGCTTCTCAACCATGCGATCTGTCATCTCATACATGAGACCCATGGTGGCGCCTTCTCTATCTGCAAGACGAAGGATCTTTAAAATAGGTGCACAAATTTTCACAATCACTTTAGCCTCCTGCCAAAAGCTTGCACCCAATATAATGTTAGCCACATCCAAGCCTTTCACGGTATGTGAGACCTTTTTCCTTGTCCAAGCTTCACTAACAACCATACGACGCAACCCATTGTAGCATCTGTCATCCAATAAATTCACCAGCATTATAAAAGAGTAAGCAAAGCGCGTCATCGATGGCTTCAATAATTCCTTTTTACTAAATTGACGATACAAAGCCAAGATTGTGTGCTTCCGTGTAACAAATGTCACAATTAGATTTGCTTGAGCCAAAATAGGAGCAATCCATTGAAGCTTGCCAATATCTTCCAACAATAGATCCAAACAATGACAAGTGCATCTAGTGAAGAAGATGTTAGGCCACTCTTGCTCGATCAAATCACCAGCCCGCAAACAATTTGAGGCATTATCCATACACACCTGCACTACATAATCGGGGCCAATATCAAGGATTACATCTTTCAAGATGCCAAAAATATACTCGCCAGATTTGAACTCCCCACTTGTATCAACTGCTTTTATGAAAACAGACCCATATATGGATGTAGCCATTACATTGATAATTGGCCTGCGCCTTGCATCTGACCATCCATCACAAACAATGCTGCATCCATATCTCTTCCACTTTTCTCTAATGTCTAGCAAGTCACGATCAACGCATTTGACTTCATCCACAAGCTCTTTTGTACGCAAGCTGTTATATGAGGGAGGCTTATAGCTTGGCCCAACTTGCCCAATTGCCTTCACCATGTCAAGAAAATATGGGCTTCTAACTTTCCAAAAAGGAACATCTTCCGCATAGAAGAAGCGACGAAGAGCAATGTTTGCCTCTTTTCGTGCTTGTACATCCCAAGCTTTAGCTAGAGCACCCTGTGTCTTTGACACCTTCTTTCTGCTCACGTGCTGTTGAGAGCTAGAAGGCCCAATACCACTTGCAACATTTGATGCATGTACATCGACACTACCATGAGAAGCCTCTCCCAAATCAGATACGCATGCATCAATGTTTGCCATGGAGTCTTGCACTCCACCCACATGCAATCTGCGACATACATCTTTTACATTTTGGGGTGCAGCATTACATTTTCCCACACCATGACCTGATAAACCAAGAATATGTGCCCTTATTCGCGATGGACCACCATCCCAAGTGTGCCCACAATATTTGCATCTACATGTAGTCTGGCCTTTTTCAGTTGTTTTCAAAATGGACACATGCTCCCATTCAGCTTTGCGCTTTCGTCCCATTTGCACAAGTTAAAACCCTGTTACCAACTTACCTGTATATTCGTCCCGAGTCCCGACTCCCACCTGCTGAGTCCCACCAGTGGAAGGTGCTTGCTGCTGCTTGCTGGCGAGTGGCAGTGCTGGGCCTTCAAATTTCAGTAGAGAAAGACTGCTGCTCGAGAATCGATGGGCTGTGTGCACTGTGTGCAGGGCTGACTCAGCCTGCTGTGCCTGCACAGTCACGCAAGAGAGAGAGATGGGCTGTGTGCACTGTGCAGGGCTGCCTCAGCCTGCTGTGCCTGCACAATCACGCAAGAGAGAGAGATGGGCTGCCCGGCTGTGTGCACTGTGCAGGGCTGCCTCAACCTGCTGTGCCTGCACAGTCGAGCAAGAGAGAGACTCGAGAGAGTCTAGACTCAAGACACGATGGGCGGGCAGATTCGTCACTCGAGAGAGAGTGGGCGCAACTTGCAAGAGAGATACGCTCGACTCCCTTGACACGATGGGCGGGGCGAAATAGAGAGAGACGGTGGGCGGGGGCGCAAGAGATGCGATGGGCGACGAAGCGTTAAAAAAAACCCCCAAAAAAGTCCACGTTTGAAATTTTTTTCAAACGTTTTTTTTTTCAAACGTTTGTAAACGTTTGCTTCGCGTATCAAACGCGTTTGAATGCAACTATGCTTATGACTGAAGCATGGTGACGGAATGGAGCCTAGTTTTGATACCATGTTGGAAACGTGGCCAGTTCCAAGAGGAAAAGTGAGCGAGAGTGGAAGGAGAGGTGGAGAGGTCAAGCCATGGTGTGTGGAAGCATAGGCATGGATATGGAAAAGAGAGAGAGAGAGAGAGAGAGAGAGAGAGAGAGAGAGAGATGCAATAGACACAAGGAAGCAAGATTGCAAGAACTCAAGTGATACTCATTACTTTGGCAAGTATATTTAGGCCTTAGCCTATTCTTGCACACAAAAAACTTTTTGAAAACGTAATATTTCAATGTAAAAGACAATACAATGCTAGAAAACATCACCCATATTCATCAATAATCAATGATCAAACATCATATAGATTCCAATCTCAAGCATCCATAGGCAACCAAGAATCTTATACTTCAAACATCCTAATATAAATAGATAATGATGACTAAAACAAAGTTTCACTAGTAATGAAATCCAGATAATCTCAAAAAAGTACATACTACATGGCTATACTATATAGCTAAACGACTAGTGTAACATGCAGCGGAAGTATTCTTGATTTGAGGATCCTGTCACACAAATGCTCACACCGTCTTCTGTATCCTGAGTTTCGCGAGTTTAGCAATCCACTTTAAGACTTCAAACTTTAAGAGATTTGAGAGAGAGAAAGAGAAAGAGAAAGAGAAAACTATATTAACGTCCTTTAGAGGCCACATCTGACCTATAGGACTAATCAGATACATCCATGTGATTACATTCCACTTCGGGGGCAACAAAATGAAAATAGAGATAAAACTAAAAATAGTTCAAATTCCCTACATGACCGTAGGAGAATCCTAGATAACATGAAGGATTTCTCTAGCAGCTACTCTTCATTACTACCATGTTTGGTTGTCCTGAAATCTGCAATAACAACTCTACTTCTACGGTAGACTGCCCATTTTCCTTGTTTCCTTGCTTCGTATACTTTATTGAGTTCTTGTTTCCTGTTTTTTAGTTGTGTGGCTATGAGTTCATCCGCCATCCACACCTTCGTTCCCTTAAGTGACCTTGTTTGCTTCATGACTTTAATTTTGTCTTTCATATCTGCGTACCTCAAAACCACATGTTTTCCTTTGATTGCCACTGAGGGATCTCCAATGTCGATGAAAGGGATAGCTCTGCACATCTTTCTTTGAAGAATCTCGCATTCCGGGACATAAGTATCATTCGCAATCTCCTCGTCCTCCAATACCTCCACTTGTTCCCAACCCTCTGACAAACCACCCACCCTAATTTCTTTTGCAATCCATTGCTGCTCGTTCTCTTCATTAATCTATGATATTACTTCTTTAATGAGAATTTCTTTAGGCTGTGGATCAAGTAAATTTACCTGTGTGATTTTCTCCCTGTTTTCTTTTTCGTGTTGTTGTTCCTTAATCTGTTTCTCCAGGGTTGAAAGATGTTGTTTTGTCTGATGTAGTTCATTTTGCAAGGCTGAATTTGTTTGCTGAAGATGTTGAATCATGCCCAGGAGGTACCGCTCCCATGGTGATGGTTTTTCATTGGGTTTGGTAGGAGGGGAGATAAGGGTTTCGGAGAAGGTTTTCTTGCTGGCCATGTCAAACTGCTGGACTGTTTGAGAGGTTGCTCTTCACGAACCCCACCCCCATGAGGTGCAAGCCCTTACCTGCTTGGAGGTGGGTTACAACCCTACCCTACAACTAAGGTGCGCAGGTGGGCAATAGGTGCACAGGTGCGTATGTGAGTAGCAGGAGAGATGGGCAACGGGAAAGAGAGAGAGAGAGAGGGAGAGTTATGTTGCTGCCTTGAGGGCCTGAGCAAGGGCGGGTGGGGATAGGGGGAGCGCACAGAGAAGCGAAGAGAGAGAGAGAGAGAGAGAGAGAGAGAGAGAGAGAGAGAGAGAGAGACGGGCGCACAGAGAGAGGGCGGGTGGGAAAGGGGGGCGCACAGAGAAGCGAAGAGAGGGAGAGAGAGAGAGAGAGAGAGAGAGAGAGAGAGGGCGGGTGGGGATACGGGGGCGCAGAGAGAAGCGAAGCGAAGAGATAGAGGGGGGCGCACAGAGAAGCGAAGAGAGGGAGAGAGAGAGAGAGAGAGAGAGAGAGAGAGAGAGAGAGACGGGCGCAGAGAGAGGGGGCGGGTGGGAAAGGGGGGCGCAACGAAGAGAGGGAGAGAGAGAGAGAGAGACTGTACACCGTATGGGGTCTTGGATTACCCAGTGAAGGGCCCCCTATCCCATTGCCGGAATAGTATTTGCTTTATTACTTTGAAGAGACTGACGGTGGACTGACGATAAGCCAAACACGATCTCTGAGGACCAAGTGTCGGTCTGAACTGTACACGGCTGTAGAAGCAACAATGATGACCAATCTCGAGCCTATGCACTCAAAACGATGCATATGAGAGCGTTGAAAACTGTATGGATGCAGAAAATGCAAGGGAAACTGAATGCTGAATGCTGTAGATGCTATGTTTTACTGCATAGAGGCTGAATTGCTCAAGCATTGATGCTCCTATAAGCTGATGAGGAAAACGCTGAGGTATGAGGTGCTGAATTCTGCAATCGCTTTATGCTCCTTGTGCTGAAGGCTCCAAGCGATGAGGTCTTCAATGCTGATTATGATATGAATGAATAAATGGATGATATGCTGAGCTATTTATATGGACATGGGGTGTTGGTCGGCTGGCTACAGGGCTAGCCGACTGCAGTTGTCCAAGGAAAATATATAAATGATGTAAAAAATGCCCAATAAATGCTGAAAAATATGGAATCTTCTTTGTATAACAGGGTATCACCCATGAAACGGATCTCCTTGGAAGTGCAGATGCGAGTTATGAACCCTGCAAAGTCTTCGACGATGCGGGAACACAATAACAAGCTGCAGGCCCTTCAGCAGGAAGTCCTACAAGCTGGGAAAGAGATATCATCTGAAGACATGGCCATCATTTTGCTGTCCCACTTGCCTGCTCAATATTCTGCTTTCTATTCCTCGTTGATTATTACGAGTGGCAGGCTCAGCACCATTACTTGGGAGGAGCTTGTGCCAATGCTATGGTCTTGGACCAGGAGGAACGTTTCACGAACCCTCCTCACATCGGAGGTTCGGAGGCCTTAACTGCCCAACGGTCGAAAGGCCGGAATAACAACAAGGGCAAAGGGAAGGCTTCACCGGAGAAGTCTTCTGAGAAGAAACCTGATTCAGAACGAGAGAAGCTGAAGGCCGAAAGATCATGTAATGATTGTGGCGAGAAAGGCCACTATTGGAGGAAGTGCCCTAAGCGGACAGGGAAGAGTGCTGATTCCTCAGCCTCAGCTGCAAAGACTCCGGCATTTGTGCACTTAGAGATGGTGGACTCCGATGCTTCATCATCTTCGAGCGAGGAGGCAGTTAGCTTCACCACGAAGGATACCCGGGAATGGATTCTTGACAGTGGTGCTTCCAGGCACATGACTCCATCCCGTGACTTCTTTCTGGATCTGAAACGGCAGTCAGGTCGCATCTTTATCGGCGATAACTCCACTATTCCGATACATAGTGAGGGCCGGATGGAGATTATTCCCGACGGCAAGGGGGGCAAGCATGCTTCCCGTGTTCTTTATGTCCCTGCTCTGGGTTTTCATCTTCTGTCAATGCATGAAGTATGCAAGACTGGCTTTCGGGTGGAATTTGAGGAGCATTCAGTTGCTCTACGGGACCGAGAGACTGGCCAGGTTGTTTGGGAAGGCGGTGTGGAGAATGGTATCTACAAGCTCTCTGCACTCTCCTCATTGACAGATTCTCAGATTGGCGATTTGTGGCACTTTCGTTTTGGCCACTTAAATGTGGATGCATTGAGGCGAGCTTTTCGAGACCAGATAGTGGTTGGCTTGCCAGATGTTGGTAGTAGGCAAGGGCACTGCAGTTCTTGCATACGTGGTAAGCAGCACAGGGAATCCTTTCCGAAGCAGGCTTTCAGGCGGGCTTCGAAACCATTGGAGTTGATTCATACTGACTTGTGTGGATCTCAGCAGACACCATCTTTGGGAGGATCTCTTTACTTTATGCTGCTTGTTGATGATTGTACCAGATTCACATGGGTCTACTTTCTTTCCCAGAAGGACCAAGCTTTTGCTCGGTTCGAGGATTGGCACGTGATGGTGAAGAAAGAGTCTGGATTTCAGGTCAAGACTCTCAGGGCTGATAAAGGAGGTGAATTCTCCTCGACTGTATTTCTCAGGCTTTGTGCAGATCATGGCATCAAAAGGGAACTGGCCAATACTGGATCCCCTTCGGAGGATGGAGTTGTTGAATGCAAGAACAGGACTGTGGTGGAGATGGCGAGGACCATGCTGGAGCATCGTGATCTTCCTCATCCGCTTTGGGGAGAGGCTGTGGCAACGGCTGTCCATACCCTCAACCGATCTCCGACGACTTCAGTACCCCATATGACTCCATTTGAGGCATACTTTGGTAGGAAACCTAATGTCTCACACTTCCGTGTCTTTGGGAGTGACGCATATGTACATATTCCGAAGAAGCAGAGGGGGAAGCTTGACTCCAAGTCCCGCAAGCTTGTATTTGTGGGGTATAACTCTCTTTCCAAGGGATACAGGTTGTATGATCCAGACAGGAACGAGATTGTTGTCAGCTGGGATGTGGTCTTTGACGAGCATGTTCCACTGTCGAGGAGCCGCCACTTCTTGGAGATCCAGAGGAGTCTGATGATGATTCCCATACCATCATTCCAGTTGATCAGCCTCAGTCAGTACAGGAGGTTGAGCCCGCAGCTAGAGTAGAGCCCCCGCGACCACAGGAGGCTCCACGATCTGTTCGAGTACCTAGGTGGTTGTTGGACACCCTTCGGGAGTAAGGTGTCACGGAGCTACCCTCCGAGTGGACCACAGAGGACGGCCCTCAAAGATCACATAGAGTCCGAGATAAAAGCAACACAGCAGAGCTTCTTCAGGTGAACTATGCTTTGATGTCTCGTATCATGCGGGACAAAGAGCCCACTTCCGTAAAGGAAGCCCTTTCACAGGATACTTGGAGGAAAGCCATGCAGGTGGAACTTGATGCCATCGAGAAGAACAACACTTGGGAGTTGGTACCGAGTCCATCGAAGCGGTCAGTCATTGGTGTCAAATGGGTCTTTAAGACCAAATATGCGTCTGATGGGTCGGTGGACAAACACAAAGCCAGACTTGTGGCTAAAGATTATGCTCAGCAGCCAGGCATCGACTACGAGGATACCTTTGCACCGACAGCGCGGATGTCCACGATTCAGACCGTTCTTGCCCTTGCTTCTTCTCAGAGGTGGCCCGTGTATCAAATGGATGTAAAATCTGCGTTCCTTAATGGTGACCTGCAGGAGGAGGTGTATGTTGAGCAGCCTCCAGGCTTTATTGTTCCACGATCTGAAGGGATGGTTTACAGGTTACGTAAGGCCTTGTATGGTCTTAAGCAGGCTCCCAGGGCTTATATGCTTGGTCCGGGCATGGAAGACCGGGTTCCGAGCAATAGCTATACAACTCTGGTTATCGCACTGGATGACTATGGGCTCCTTCTTTTTTTTTCCGAGAAAAGATCCTTTCATTAGTTATGTAAAAAACGCCCGTAGGGCTACAAAAGAGATCTCTCCTGCTCCTAAAAGAGGGAAGAGCAGTGAATACATCATGGCAGCCCGGGAGACTCTCCCTAGGTGCTGCAAAATACAAGCATCAGTCTAAAGAACTGAGCGGCTAAATCATACAATAGGGGGGGGGGAAGAGCCAAACAGGTGGCCTGTAGTGCCAACGGGGGGATCCCGTGTGTAGGGTGTAGAACGGGCCGCAGCGCCAAGTGGTGTGGAAGGCCTGGCGCCGTAAGATCGCCTCATCCACCGGATGCGGTCGTACTGTCCTCGCAGGGTGTGGATCAACTCCTGCCAAATCCCCCGAACAGTCTCTGCTGGTGGCTCTAATCTCCCCTCAAAGGCCGAAAAGCACCGGGCCCTCCAGGTGAACCAGATGGTGAGGCTGCTGAGGAGCTCCCATCGTAAATCCCTCTCCTGTGTCCAGCTGGCGGACGAGAAATCCGGTGCCGGAACCAGGCGAGGCTGGCCCCTAATAAATCTGATGGCCTGACTGCCCTGCTCCATCTCATAGCCCATAGCAGGCCCTGACGAAGTCGACCAAGCAGCGGCACCCCACGTAAACATACCCTCTGGAGAGAGGGGGGCCAGAATACGCAGCATCCGCAGCCAAATCTGCTGTGCCTGAGGGCAGTCCCAAAGGCAATGTCTCTGTGTCTCCATAGGGTGGCCGCATCGGACGCAGGCCGCCGGAAGACCGCTGTAAACAAGCCAAGTGCCGACTGCTGAGCCCCTGTGGGCGACCAGCCACTGAAAAGCCGAGATCCTGCGGGCCTGTCGACTAGCCCAGAGCCGAGCCCAGAAATCCTCCAAGAACTCCTGTGATAGTCCCTGCAATCGCCAATGCCCCGCTGCCGCTGGAGAAACCGTCCTCCTCGCCGTCAAAATATGCCGTCCCAGCCGAACAGTATACTGGAAAAAGGTGATCTCTGTGGCCTCAAGGGATGCATAAGGATCATGCCACTCGTACTCCCCGGGGTCCCACTGTAGCCGGGCCAAGGGGCGCGCTGCATATGCCCATATGCGCCAATCCGAGAGCACGTCAGCAGGGTCGGGGTCAATATGCCACTTCCGAGAAGCGGCAGCCACTACCCGAATCCTCTGAAAGGTGCACTCTGCAACCAAAGGCGACTCCACCTCCACTCTCTGGAGTCTGCCCTCATCCTGAATCTCATAATAGAGGCATCTGCCATCCTCAGTGCTAGCTCTGACAGCAATCAGGATCTCCAACTGTGTAAAGGCTCCCATCCACCGTGGGGCCACTAGCTCGAGAGGTGTGAACCACTCCTCTGTAAGTGCCTCCTGAATATCATCCCGCATAATCAACCCCCCTCTGAAGTGACTCAGCCTCTCCACCTGGGTCTCCTCTGGTAGACTGCAGAAAGCCTGCCAGTCTCCAAAACTACGAGCTGGGCCTGCCGCTAAAGGTCCCCAGGCTAGACGAGGCCGAGAACCCAGCATATGACCCTGCTCTGTACGAACCGCTGGGCTCCAGATGAGCGGCTGCCTGGCCCGCTCCTCAACACAAGAAGGAGGCCGCTGGGAGAGCCCCGGTCTCAGCAGCTCCCAAGCCCTCAGGATACTCAAAGCAAATCTGTCCTCCCATCCTCTACTGAGGCCTGTCCTCCTCATCTCTATGAAGATCCAGCGAATCTCTGGTGCCCAAGTACCCCCTGCAGGAGGCGCCCGAGCCTGCAGTCGCTGCAAGAGGAGCTCTTTCCAAGGCTCAGCGCCTGGAAGCAACCCCCGAACAATAAGCTTCCCCAATAAGGCTCTACTCTGATCGACTGGATCTATAATGCCCAAACCGCCCTGAGCCAGCGGAAGTGTAATAATTGCCCATGCAACCTTTGCCCGAGCTGGCTGACCGTCCCGCCCAGACCACAGAAAGTTCCTGATCAGCCTCTGTACCTGGCTGATGCAAGAGCTCGAGAAAATCCAGCAAGACGTAATGTACCACATAGTCGCTAACAGCACCTGATTTGCCACCACCACCCTCCCAGCCAAGGATAGTCGAGCTGTACTCCAATACAATAGCTTCTTCCGAATGCTCAGAAGAAGCGGGGCAATCTGCTGCTCAGGTGACAAATCAAGGCCAATCTGGCATCCCAAATACCGCACTGCTGTGCCTGGAGGAATCCATCTAAAACCGGGGTCCGGGCTCCATGCCGGAGTGGGAGCACTACTGATCCAAAAGGCCACTGTCTTGCGCCAATTGATCAATGCTCCCGAAGCTGCACTAAAAACCTGGAGCGACTGCTCTGCCCGAATAAGATTGGCCTCTTGGCCATGCAAAAATAAGCCCGTGTCGTCTGCAAACTCAGCATCAAGCAAATCCTCCCCCCGGACTGGGAGCTGAAGTCCTCTCAAACCAACCTCCTCTGCCGTCAAATACATACTCATAGCCTCCGCAAAGAAGAGAAAAAGGAAAGGGGCGAGAGGACACCCCTGACGGACTGATCTGGTCAGCTCAAAACTCGGCCCCCGACCTCCTGCAATCAGCACCTGGCTGCGAGCTGTGGAATACAAAGCTGCCACCCCTCTGATCCATCCTGGCTCAAAGCCCAGGCGTAGCATAGTGCCCTCTAAGAATCCCCAATCAACTCTATCGTATGCCTTCTCAAAATCGAGAAGCATCACGACCAAGTCCTCGCCAAGAAACCTAGCTCGGGCCGTCGCCTCCCAGAAAGTAAAGATGTTGTCAAGGATACTGCGCTCCTTGACAAATCCTGTCTGAGTAGCATGAATCAACTCCCCCAGGAAGGGCTGGATCCTCAAACTCAAGGCCTTTGCTAAGACCTTGTAGACAGTATTGAGGATCGTAATAGGCCTCCAATGCCGAATGTCATCCGATACTCCCTCCCCCTTGGGGATAAGATAGATCAAGCCCTCTGAAAAGCTCTGCGGCATCACCCCAGTATCCAAAACATGCTGAAAGCCCCTGCGGAGGCCTGGCCCCAAAAGGTCCCAATAGCGCATAAAAAAGGCCGGCGTCAGTCCGTCCTCCCCTGGGAAACTATGTCGCGGCAGGACCCTCAAGGCCTCAGCAAGCTCAATCTCTGACAGAGGCGCACCTAGAACTGTGCGCATATGGTCTGTAACCCTCCTTTGCACATGGGCCCACACAGTCTGTCTGCACACATCTCGATCCTCAGTGGCTGGCTCCGCTGAAAGCAGGTCACTATAAAAAGCAGTGGCAATGGCTCTGATCTCCCCGATCTCAGTAGCTATCGATCCATCCGGTCTACCAAGCTGGCGAACTCCTGCTCGCGCATGACGGGGTCCAGTGATCTCAAAAAACTCCCCAGTCACTCTATCACCAAGCTGCGTCCACTGAGAGGCCTGACGACGATAGTAAAACTCATGTCTCTGCTCCTCTACCTCTCTAACCTCCTGGCGTGCCTGGCTCAGCTGGGACGCCACCCACTCACATGCAGGCTGCTGCTCCTGAAGGCGCTGTAGCGAAGCAAGGCTGCGTCTCAGCCGTTGCTCTCGCTCGCGAATCTCTCCCAGTCGTGTCAAAGCTGCAGCGTGTAGAAAAGAGCTCAGATCAATGAGTCCCTGGGCACACTGGCCCGCTGCATCCTGGTCAGAGCACTGACTATCATGCCAGATCCTCTCAATGTCCTCAGCGAGACTGGGATCTGCAAGTACCCTCTCTGGGATCCTCAACTGCAAGCTGGGCTCCCGTGTCCCCTCCTCCAATGTCAATATAACTGGCGCATGATCTGAAAATGAGGTGCCAGCAAGAATGCCGACGGAGCCCCCTCGCTCCCCTAACCGATCGCCCACATAAAAGCGATCAATCCGAGATAGATTAGTCCCTCCCTGCCGGCGATCCGACCGAGAGAAACTAAGACTGTCCTGAGACCGGGAGAAAGCCCCATGCTGCCATGCATCAGTGATCCTCAGTGACATGCAAAACCGGTCCCAAGCTGCAAGCTCCGTGCCGTGCACTGTAACATGACTGCCTCCCACCCTATCTGCCGGGTCCTCAAGCATGTTGAAGTCTCCCCCAACACACCAATGTGCGGCCTCTGGCAATGCATCTGTAACCTGAGTCCAGAACTCTGCTCTGGCACTAGCATGATTGGGCGCATAGATGTTGAGCACACCCAATAGCTCATCATGCATCCTCAGAGTGACATACTGTGCTCTACCAGGCACAATGATCCCTCGATCCACAATGGCCTGCCGCCATACATCTGCAATAACCATGCATACTCCTCCCTGTCCACCCAAAGGACCAAACCCTGCAGACCAAAAAGTGTCCCATCTACCAGGCATCACCGAACCATATCTCCGGATCCTGCTCTCACCCAAATGGTGCTCCTGCATCATCAAAATGTCAATGCTGCCACCAACCAGGCATCTCTGAAGCTCCTGCCTCAAGCAACCTCGATAGCGTATAAAGTGTGCTCCGCCAAGGCCCTGTACATTCCATGAGATGATCCTCATGGATGCCCTGCTGAGGAGGATGCTGTCTCAGCCGTACGGCGGGCCTTCGCAAGCGGCTTGGATGGAGAGTAGTCCCCATCCGAACGGCTGCGAATCTGCCCACCCGGTCTACTGCAAGAATCCCGGATCAGGCGCCAGTGGCTGTGGCCCATGGCGACTGCCTCCTGCTCTGACAGAGAAACCTCGTGTATACTCACATATCCAGGGTCGCGTGCCAAGTCTGCCACTATGCGCACGACCAAATGCCGAATCCCTGAGGTATCCACACTCCCGGGATCCAAGAAGAAATGAGCCAACTCCCAAAGTCGGCCTATCACATCAGTCACCTCCAGATCGCTCATGTGGTGAGAAAACTCAACTGCTTGAGTCTTCAAAGTGCTGAGAGCGAGCTCTAGAGTCCACTCCCGATCACAAGGTCCACATAGAGGGAACGAGAAGGCCACCGCTGAGTCTAGTGCCTCCTCCCCGCGGGCCGAAGGTATCACTACATGAACTCGAATGGGTGCTGGCTCATGGGGGCCCTCTGCTCCAAAAAGCCGTGTAAAGGTATAATCAAAGGCCTCCGAGCGCTGTCTAATGCCAAGGCGACTCAGCCGACTGCGGATAGATGAAATCCGTGAGGCCCTAATCGGCATAGGTCTCCTCTGTGATGCTCGAGCGAGGTCAGTGCTCAGCGCTCTCCGGACTGCAGGTGAGTACCGAGCCCACCAATGCTCCGAGCCTGGAGAGGAGCGGAAGATACTCCCGGCGGAGACCAGGGAAACAAACTGTAATATGGAAGAGGCGCTCTCCCTGCTCCGCCGCTGCTGGGTCAAATCCATGCTGCCAAGGTCTGAAGAAAGCCCGAGCACCCCTGATGTCCAGAGGACTCATGGCAAGGACCTTGGCAACGCTCTGGGCGGCCTCGAACTCGATCTGATAATGGCCCCGGCCCAGGAGCTGAACATCTAGAATCTTGCCCACATCTGCAAGGAGGCGAGCCTGAAGAAGATCCCTGATCTCCCCTCTGCTGGGGCGAGTGCCGACTATACGGCAGATGGTGGAATGAGCCTGGAGGCGTTCCACCTCTGCAGTGAGGCTCGCTTCCTCTTCCGGCGAAAGAGAAAGCCTGATGGGGATGTCCTCGGGGGCGGGCGAGGGGGCTGCGGGTGAGTCCCTCTGAGGCGAGGCGGGAGGAGTCTCCATCAGAGTCTGAAGCTCAGGCGAAGGCGAGGCGAATGCGGAAAACCTACAAGAAGCGGGCTGCACCCAAAGAGGCGGAAGACGCGGAAAACCTACAAGAAGCGGGCTGCACCCAAAGAGGCGGAAGACCGGATGAAAATGAAGAAAAAAAAAAAACAAAACAAAACAAAACCCCCTGGGGGTGACCAGTAGCACGAAAGAGGAGGGAGAGGGGGAAAGCGAAGGAGAGGCCCTGGGGGGGGCGGCAAAAAAACAACGAAAGGGAGGGGAGGCGGGGCGCTGGCGCGAACAGGCGGAAAGGGGGCGAACAGGCGAACAGGCGAAGAGTGGGCGGAAAAACAAAAAGGCAGCTAGGCGGGGGGGGACGAAATGGGGAGGAGGCGCAGCAGCAGGCAGGCGGGGGGTGAAGATGCGAAACGGCGAGGAGAGGAAAGGGACGAAATAGCGAGGAGGGGGGAGGCGCAACAGCGAGGAGAGGGGAGCGAAGGCAGGCGGGGGGTGAAGAGGCGAAACGGCGGACAGATGGGGGGCGAACCGGCGACAGAGAAAAAAGGGGGGGACGTGCAAGCGCGCAATGCAGGGTGGAGGCGGGAGGCTTCAGCGAGCTCGTCAGATTTGCCCTAACTTTACAAACATCTTACAGGGCCACCTTGAAAATAGAGAAGTAGGGTCCTGAAAATAGAGAAGTAGGGTCCTGAAAATAGAGAAGTAGGGTCCGACTATGGGCTCCTTCTATGGAAACCCAATCTCGCCTAGTAGCCTCCGCAGCCACACAACCTCACAAGCAGCACCACAAGCAGCACGGTACTCTGCCTCTGTCGAAGAAAGGGCAATAGTTGGCTGCCTCTTGCTGCTCCAAGCTACTGCTCCTGAGCCGAGGGTAAAACTGTATCCTAAAGTAGATCTCCTCGTGTCCGGATCTCCTCCCCAATCTGAGTCACTCCAGCCTTGGAGCCTGACTCCATTCCCTCCTGTGTAAAAGAGTCTCAGATCCTTCGTACTCTGCAGATACCACAAGATCCGCAATCCTGCGTCCCAATGAGTCTTCAATGGCGTCTGCATAAAAGAGCTCAACAGCCCCACGGAGAAGCTCAAGTCCAATCTGGTGTTCAGCAACCAGATCAATGAACCAACCAACTTCCGGTACTGCGAGGCAAGGATCAGTAACTGTTAACTTTGTGTTCGGGTCCATCGGCGAAGTAATAGGCTTACAGTTCTCCATCCCAAAGGCCTACTGTTGAGAGACGAAAAACCCCCTCTGGGTCTGCCAGATCTCCAATCCCAAAAAGAAGTGGAGTAAGCCTAAGTCGGTCATCTCAAACTCCTTTGACAAGGCAGCCTTCGTCACTCTAATGTGCTCCACATGACCGCCGGTGAGGATGAGATCATCCACATAAAGGATGATAAGCGTGACCAGTATCACTTTGTACGTGACAAGATCTTGGCTGGTGACATCTTGCTACTTTATTGTTCGACGGAGCACAATGCGGCGGACCTCTTCACAAAGTCTCTACCTCAGGCTACGCTCAGGCGGCACTCCAGCTCCCTTGGGTTGGTTTCACAGCCAGGAGCTGAGAGGGGGTGTTAGAAGTCATCTCCTGTCTATATTTATACACAGGGCCTCTGTTGTGGGTGTGCCCGCCCTGTATAAGGTGTTTTATCATTTTTCCTCACTCCCCGTATTTTTCCCTATTTTTCCCATTTTTTCCAGTGGTGTGGAGGGATGCCAGAGGTTGGCAGGAGCACTTAGTGGTTGGCCGACTGTCCCATCTGCAGTCCTGTGGCTGGCCGACTGCCCACACATCATTCGTGGGCTTCTGGATTGCTGGCCGACTGGATGTATGCAGTCGTGGACCTTTTGATTACTGGCCGACTGCTCATGTAGTCATGAAGGCCCTTCAGTGCTGGCCGACTGCTCACATGGGGCATATAAATAGGCCCCATGTCCCCACCACTTCCTCATTCAGTCTTTTGTGGGATCTTGTGTATAGAGAAGAGTTTACACACCTATCTCTCTGTGTTTCTTGTGCTGTCTATTTTCTGCATTCTACTTGCTCTTGTCTACCCAAGTTTGGTTATCATTTCTGCTGCATATTCTGACATGTGGATGGATCCCAAGAAGGACTTTGGTGTGAGCCCACTCACATGGCAAGAGAACATGTGTGGCTTCTGAGACTTGACATGGCAGAACATGATGGCTTGTGAAGCTTGACATGACAAAACATGTGTCGCTTCTAAGGCTTGACATGGCAAGAGAACATGTATGGCTTCTGAGGCTTGACATGACAGAACATGTGTGTCTTTTGAGGCTTGACATGACAGAACATGTATGGCTTGTGAGGCTTGACATGATAGAACATGTATGACTTCTAAGACTTGACAGACAAAACATATATGGCTTGTGAAGCTTGACATGACAGAAAATGTATGGCTTCTAAGGCTTGACATGACAGAATATGTGTGGCTTGTGAGGCTTGACATGGCAAGAGAACATATATGGTGTCACGTAGGCTGTAACGCCTGTGACCGACGGCAGACCGGATGGCCAAACGGGGCTTTAGCATCGACGCCTCGGCCGGAGCGCCGAGGACGTGGCCATCCGGGGTTCAGTGGGAGAGGACGCCCATGCGGAGTCATGGGCGGCCAGGCTAGTGTGGACGGCAAGCCACACACTATATAGCCTTGGGGATGAGGGGCATTCCTCATTCTTCCTCTGTGGCTGGGTGGTGAGCCAGAGGCCGTCCCCTCCTGTGGTAGCACCCGTAGTGGCGCTACGGTGATCTAACATTGGTATCAAAGCTTGGCGTCGGGATCGCGAGTGGCGTGCGAAGCGGGCCCAGCTGTTAAATGATTGGCTCTCAATCAAAATTGGGGGGATAACCTTATCCCAAAGGTCTTCATCATCTTCTACAGCAAGAAGTCGTGGACAGAAGAGGAAGTTGGCCATAGCTGGAAGGAAGGTTTCCTCTATTTTCTCTCTCTCTCTCTCTCTCTCTCTCTCTCTCTCTCTCTCTCTCTCTCTCTCTCTCTCTCTTGCACACACCCAAGCTCTCCATTGTAGGTAAGCAATTTCTGTTTTTTTTTTTTGCTTTAGAGCTTGTCAATTTTGTGTTTAATTCTCTGTAAGAGAAGAGGTCGACTGTGCATTCACAACGGGAGAAGAGGTCGACTGCATGTTTCTGGAGCTGTGGGGAGGTGAGGTCGTCGGTGCGCTTACCATCTATCGATGGGTGATGTCGTCGTCCATCGCCTGCGTTGTGGGAATCTTGTAATGGTGGCCTGCCTGGTGCTGCCGACGGCCAACCAAGCTAGTGCCGACGGCCAGCCCACAAGCGGCCAGCCAGGCCAGCGCCGGCGGCCAGCCCGGCCGGATGCACCTTATCGGAGGGTGAGGGGTCTGCCTTTCCTTGCAGTGGGGGGGACCGCGTGTCAGGCCAAAAAACGAATTTTTATTTTTTGTTTTTTTTTAAATCCAACGAACACCTCTCTCCCGGCAGTGGAGGGATAATCCACGATGGTTCAGGCACAGGTTCCCGCGGGGAACAATTTTTCTTTATGAGTTGCAGGCACCTCTCTCTCGGATCGGAGCATCCCAGAGTAGCGACACTTGTAGAGGCTCGCAGCGCAACACAAATCGGCATTCGACAACAGTCGCAAGCGACCATAAGGGGGGTGACTATTCTCTCTCCACCGCTCATTTTATTAGCGTTTTTTGTAATTTCCGAGTTCTCGCATTTATATTTGTGCAAGAATTAAAATATATTTGCTAGGCGTAGTGTGTCCCCACTGCCTTCTACTTCTCTAGGGTTTTTAGGTCTCTTGTCCTCGGTCGCGGGTTTGACCCGACCGAATTGTCAGGCCGTATACGCTAGACCGTTGTCCAGTCCGGAGTGCGCTCGTCGATCACGCGTGATCCGCCAGCGCCCTCCTGGTCTGTTGACCCTGCATTAGGACACAGCGAGCCCGCAGCGGCCGCAGTAGCAGATGACTCCTTTCTGGCCGATGAGCCAGATAACATGAACACCGACGTCGCCGAGGGGACCGAGGAGGACCTCTTGGAATATGACGACGACGATTATGACCTATTGAACCCTGCCGACGTCCTAACAGAGACGGAGCTCTCTAGTGGACTTTTTAAATATCTTAATGCAAAACTGAACAATATGGGTAAAGTCCAAGCTGACTTAGTCACGATGCTACAGAGCATCTCCACACGGTTAGACGCACTAATAGCCGCCTCGGCTAGTACTCCGACTCCTCGTGATAGACGAGCTCCTGTGGCACGGGTGAGCGTAGCCTCGCCAATGGTTGCAGGAGTATAGGCCGATGCGCCTGCGGGGCCGTCCGTAGAGACAACTTCGTCGTTATTGAAAGACTTGAAGCCGCCTAGTTTTGGTGGCGAGGAGAAGGAGAGAAACAAGGACTCGGTCAACATGTTTCTAGCGAAGTGGTCAGGCTTGCACTCACTGCGACAGCAACCTAGCCGAGTGCAGCCCGTAGAGGCTAGCCTCTCATTAACCAGCAAAGCGTACAAGTGGTGGATGAGTTTGACAACTCGTCTTGCCACTTGGACGGAGTTTGAAGCGATGTTTCGAAAAGAGTTTTTGCCTATTAATGAGGCGGAGAGAAGCTGGGAGTTATGGGACAAGTGCTCGATGGAGAACAAATCCCTGACTCAGTACATCTCAGACTATAGAGAGATAGTACTCAAGCTAAAGGGGATCGATGCATTCCAGACATTGCGAGGCTTTAAAAGAGGCCTCAAAGATGATTACCTTGAGTACATACTACATAGAGCCCTTACAGCCTAAAGACTTAGCAGAGGCAATTAAGTATGCGCAGATATTTGATGACATCAAGCGCCGTAGTGCACGTGGTGGTTCGAGCAGGGCCGAGGGTAGTGAGAAGAGGAGGTCAGGCCTTAAAAGAAAAGGGTTCCACAGTGATAAGCAGGGGGATAGGATGGACCAGGGAGGACAAGGTGGTCATTGGTCTAAAAAACCGCGACCATCCAGGAAGAAAAGAGACAACGAAGTCCAAAAAAAAAGAGGAGTATATTAAAGCGCGAAAGGAAAATTGCTGCTTTAATTGCAACGATGTATGGCACACGAAGGCTGAGTGTCCAAAGCTTAAAGCCAGCACGAGCGGCAACGAGCCCAAAAGAGATGGTAATCCTCTACGCAATTGCATACAATGCAGAGACTCCCTCTCAGTTTCACAGAGTTCAGAGAGGTGACAGTGTGTCATTGTGATGAGCATCACACTTGTTCGGTGACACCAGCGATGTGGCAGCCTACTGTAGGTCCGCATGACATGGTGCGCATGTATGGCACCATAGGTGGCCGTAGAGTCACACTTTTTATCGATGATGGAGCTAGCCACAACTTCTTGAACTACTCGTTAGTCAAGAAGTTGGGGTTGACTGAGACCTAGAGCGATCATGAGTATACTGTTGGCCTAGCCAACGGGTATGACAAAACGGTATGGAATACCGTAGTATTGGGGATCCCATTATCTATGCAGGACTAAGAGGCTCCGCTTGACTTTCAGGTCATGCACTTAGCTAGAGCAAACGTATATCTAGGCAGGGAGTGGCTGTATGGCTTGGGCCCTAGTCTAGCTCGGAGTTACCTACATAATACGCTACGTTTTGAGCATGGAGGTAGAGTCATTACCCTGTAGGGCGACCGTACTGTCCCCGCCACACCACTTATTTCCTCCATGGAGCTGTGCACAGCGGTCCGCAAAGACCAGATAGCAGAGGTATATGCTTGTTACCCTCTTTTAAATTCTGTTTCCGTAGATGAAACTGTAGATGATGTTTGCGTAGACAAACAAGGAAAACAAAATAGCCCTGGACGAGACCCACTGTTTAAAAACCCTTTTTGGCATGCATACGATTCAAACAAGAAAAAATCCAAGGCGAAAGAGACATTAAATAAAAAGTACATAGATACTTTAATGAATTTATTAGAGGAATTTCAGGATGTTTTTCTTGATGATTTGCCAGACGGCTTACCACCATCTAGAGAAGTAGACCATGGCATCGAAGTTATGCCAGGATCAAAACCTATAAGCAAACCTGCTTATAGATTAAGCCACTCCGAGGCAGAGGAGGTGGAAAAACAATTGACGGAATATTTGAACAAAGGCTTCATTCGGCCTAGTTCAAGTCCGTGGGCATCGCCTATTCTTCTGGTAAAGAAGAAAGACGGATCTATGCGGATGTGCATAGACTATAGGGCTCTTAATCAGATAACGATTAAGAACAAGTATCCGATGCCACGCATGGATGAGTTGTTTGATCAACTCTATGAATCAAGATACTTTATAAAAGTAGACCTGAGATCAGGGTATCATCAGGTTAGAATTAAAGCAGAAGATGTTGCGAAGACAACATTTAGGACCCGTTTCGGGCATTTTGAGTTTCTGGTTATGCCATTTGGGCTAACCAATGCTCCAACGACATTTATGACACTGATGGACAGCATTTTACATCCATATCTGGGAAAATTCGTAGTAGTTTTCCTAGATGATATTCTTGTGTACAATAAGACATAGAAAGAACACATAGAGCATTTGCATCTAGTGTTGTGTTGTTGCGAGAGCACAAACTATTTGCAAAGAAGAGCAAATGTGAATTTTTTGAAACAAAAATTCACTACCTTGGCCATATTATATCTGCCGATGGTACACGGATGGAGCCAAAAAAAGTAGAGGCTATTCTTAAATGGCCAGCGCTGAAGAATCTCGAGGAACTGCAGATTTTTCTTGGCATGTCACGGTTCTACCGACAGTATGTGAAGAACTACGCGAAGATCGCAGTCCCGTTGTGACTGACCAGTTACGATCAAAAACTAAAAACATTAGTTGGGGAGAAGCCCAACAGAAGAGCTTTGATAAGCTCAAGGTGACCGTAGTAGCTGCACGTGTTTTGACTATTGTCGATCCAAATGAGCTGTTTGTCTTGGAAACAGACGCTAGTAATGAGGCCATTGGGGCCGTACTTATGCAAAGGGGACATTTGAGAGTAAAAAGTTAGATCGTGCGCAGCGTAACTACTCGGCTTACGAGCGAGAGTTACTAGCGATAGTTCATGCACTAAAAAAGTGGAGACACTATTTATATGGTGCTCCTTTTGAGGTTCGGACGGACCATGAAAGTCTGAAATGGCTTTCAAGTCAAAGTGAACTGAAGGGTAGAAAAGCTCGGTGGGCGGAGATTCTACAGGAGTTTGACCTTCAGATACGTTACCAGAAAGGTAAGTATAACGTGGTGGCAAATGCACTTAGTCGCATGCCACAGATTAATGAACTTAGTTTCACAGTCTTCAAGAATGATTCTTGGAGTCACTACGTGGTTTATGTGAGCGCGATCCATCTTTTACAGAGACCTCGCGCGCTGTACGCGTACGCACTTCTTCACAGACGTGACCACCTCCCTCGTTGGCACGGATTGCTAGTCCGAAGAGACTGGCCGAAGGTGCAACAGGAAGGGACGCGAGAGTTAGTCCGGAGAGACTAGCCGTGTCTTCTGGGTATAGTTTGGAGCCGGAGAGCTCTGACGTAGGCCCTTCATCACCTTTGACTGCCACGGCTTCAAAGGGGGGTGATAAACTTTGTCGAGGGAAGAAATATGCTAATTACTCCATTGGCGACGGGTACTTACTCTACAAGGGTAGAGTATGTGTACCAACTATTAGTGACTTTCGGGCCCAAATTCTTAAAGAAAGTCATGATAGTCCAAGTGCGGGTCATCCCGGGATTCAGAAGACCTATGCACTAGTAAAAAGACAGTTTTATTGGCCTAGCTTGTTTAAGGACGTCCAGACTTATGTGCTGAAATGCAATAAGTGCCAGGTCAATAAACACGAACGTCTTAAGATTGGACGACTACTCCATCCGCTGGAGATCCTCGGGGGAAATGAAAAAGCATTTCCATGGATTTCATTACGGGTTTACCCAAGAGGAGTCGAGGGAATGACTCGATGTGGGTGGTAGTGGATAGGTTAACTAAAATGGCAAAGTTTATCGCCACGAAGAAAACTGTTAAAACGCCAGAGTTGGCAAAACTCTTTATTGAACATCTCTACAAGCTATATGGCCTGCCCGCAGATATATAGTGTCGGATAGAGATAGAAAGTTCAACAGTCATTTTTGGAGGGAAGTCTTCAAAAAGTTGGATACTACTCTGAGTATGAGTACGACAGATCATCCGGAGTCTGATGGTCAAACTGAAAGAGTTAACCAAATTCTAGAGGATACGTTGCATTCTTATGTTAGTAAGAAGCAATCTAATAGGGAAGAGTACTTGCCCTTATTGGAGTTTGCCTATAACAGCTCCAAACACTCAGCGACGATTGTCATGTTAATGTATGGATTCCAGCCGAGATCTCCGATGGCTGTAAGCCTAGAAAAGGAGAAGATTCAATCTGTCAAGGATTTCCTTGAAGATATGAATGATATGCTCAAAGCCGCACGTGAGAGCATTCGTAGCGCTCAGGATCGCGCTAAAACTTATGCGAATAAAGGACGTAGAAAGGTGACCTTTGCAGAAGGTGACTTTGTATTCCTCAAGGTTCCTGCGAGGTCAGAAACCATGAAAACGGGAAAGTGTGATAAACTTTCTCCGAGATATTGTGGTCCTTTTAAAATCCTTAAGAAGATTGGGGACGTAGCATATAAACTTGAGTTACCGGAGAGTTCTCAAGTCCATCCTGTCTTCCATGTCAGTAAACTGAAGAAATCAGTCCACGGGTTAGAGAACGCAGTTTCTCCAGAGATTTTAGTGGACTTGATAGAGCCACCAAAGATACCACATGAACCTGAAAAGATTCTAGGGTATCGTGACAAACAAACCCGACATAAAGTGTACCAGGAGATACTTGTTAAATGGACAGACAGGGATGAGGAGGCAGCTACTTGGGAACGTCGTAATGCAATTTCCAAGAGGTTTCCCCAGTTTGTTTTCGAGGACGAAAACTCTTCTTAAGGGGGGAGTAATGTCACGTAGTCTGTAGCGCCTATGACCGACGGTCGGCAGACCGGATGGCCAGACAGGGCTTTAGCGTCAACGCCTCGGCCGGAACGCCGAGGACATGGCCATCCGGGGTTCAGTGGGAGAGCACGCCCATGCGGAGTCATGGGCGGCCAGGCTAGTGTGGACGACAGGCCACACACTATATAGCCTGGGGGATGAGGGGCAATCCTCATTCTTCCTTTGTGGCTGGGTGGTGAGCCAGAGGCCGTCCCCTCCCGTGGTAGCACCCGTAGTGACGCTACGGTGATCTAACATATGGCTTGTGAGGCTCGACGTGACAAAACATGTGTGGCTTCTGAGGCTTGACATGACAGAACATGTGTGGCTTGTGAGGCTTGACATAGCAAGAGAACATATATGGCTTCAAATGACAGAACATGTGTGGCTTTTGAGGCTTGACATGACAGAACATGTATGGCTTGTGAGGCTTGACATGATAGGACATGTGTGACTTATGAAGTTTGACATGACAGAGCATGTGTGGCTTGTGAGGTTTGACATGACAGAGCATGTGTGGCTTATGAAGCCTGACATAACAGAACATGTGTGGCTTATGGAGCCTGACATGACAGTACATGTATGGCAGATACAGCCTGACATGGTGTGCTTTTCTTGCAAAGCATGTATGGTAAATGCAGCCTAACATGGTGTAATTTTTCTCAACACTAGCAACCCCGGTGCTCACTTCGTACTTCTGTTTTGGGAAGGATTCAGCATCCCTGAACATTCAGAAAAGCGGCTTATGGATTTACGGATATTTGGGACACAGTTGGCTCTCGTGCATGTGTTTGGTTATTATCAGAGTTATTGACTCAAAATATGGAAATAGTTTCTTGATACGCTTGGCTCTTGTGCCCGTATCTAAGTTCGGATCGTGGATTTGGAATACTACTGATGTAATATTTATAAGTTAGTGTGTTCACATATCATTAATGATGGGCTAGACATATTATTATTTTTGGGCTTGGAAAGGTGGACAAAAGCAGGCACCTAAATGAAACTTGGGCATCAAGCCAAGAAAAGCATAAAGTTGATATTTTTGGACAAAAGCAGGCATCAAGCCAAGAAAAGCATAAAGTTGATATTTTTGGGCCAAAACTCGGAGTACAAGCCAAAGAAAGCATAAAGAGGATATTTTGGGCTGGTTCAGCCACTTTTATCCAAAGAGGGAAAAAGCACTTCAAAAATAGAGCTAGCCGACTCTTTTAAAGCAGGTTTGGGCTGTTTTATCATTATGTGCATCTCTCTTGGAGTTTTTCTCTCTTCTCTCTGCTAGCCGACTTGCTCCAAAGATGCTACAGGGCTGGTCAACTTCCTCCATAGATGCTAACAGGGCTGGCCGACTGCAGACTCTCTCTTATCTGTTGCGCTGGCCATACAGCGCACAGCCCTGTCTTCCCTCTTGCACAGGCCGTACAGAGGCTGCACAGCACCTCCTCTACTCTCTATGCTGACTGTACGGATGGTACAACAGCTATACAGTGGTTTTGCAGCCGTATAGAAGGTGGTACAGGTTTCCACACCAAAGGGGTATTTTTGGCTGTTTTTATGGACTGCTTATGGACTGTTTTTACGGCTGATTTGAGAGCTCTTCGGGGGCTGATTTGGGCATGGAGTTCGGGGCAGCTTTTGGCTCCGTACCGGGCTGATTTATGGATGGTTTATGAGCTGATTTTTGAGGACTGTTTTGGGAAAGTTTTGGACAGCTCCTAGAGATGTTTCTATCTTGGCACTGGATAGAAATCTGGACAAGATCTGTGCTGATGCTTTGTAGAAAATCCAATGCTGTATGCACCCGCACCTTGGTATCTTGTAAAAGCTTCTATGTGAATAAAGAAGTTCCTACAGGGGTACAGGGGGCCGGCCGTTCCGGCTCAATGCGGTGTTTTTATATTGTTTATGGTTCTTCCGCTGTGTTTTCATATCTTTGTTGACATCTAAAGTGACTGTCCATTGCATCCGAGTTCCAGTCTGGTTTCATTGAGAATCCCGCGATGTAAAGTGAAGCCACCGCGGAGGGAGAGAGCTACTCGACGAGAGGTAAGAACCAATGGTGAGGGTGGAAGCAAGGAAGGTGTTGATGAAGCTGTTGGTGATTCCGAGGATTTGGAAGTCTCCGGGGTTTCATCCAAGCGCACGTCCCAAGCTAATATAACTTTCTCTTTGTTGGGATCCCAAAGCCGGAAGGCTTTGGAGTGTTCGTTGTAGCCAACGAAGATCATTTTGGTGAGCCCAAAACTTTTGAGGAAGCTAAGAATGAGAAAGAAGAGATCGACCCATCTCAACCACGGTCCTGTTCTTCTGTTCTACTACCCCGTTTTGCTAAGGAGTGTAGGGACTAGAATACTGTCTCTGTATGCCATCACCCGTGGGAAGTACAAAAGGAAGTGAATGCTCGAGAAGTAAACTCACCACCATTGTTGGAGCGCACTTTGACGACTTTGAGGCTAGTGTCGGCCTCCACCATAGCAACCAGTCTTTGAACTTTGTAAATGTCTTAGATTTCTAGGACAGAAAAAAGACCCAGACATTCTTGGAAAAATCATCCACCAATAAGAAAAAATATATGGCTCCTCCAGGTGTGATCGTAGTCATAGGTCCGCTCAAATACATATGGACAAGCTGAAGAGCGGTGGAAGCCCTAAAAGAGGCCTCCTGTGGAAATGACTCCCGATGTTGCTTGCGTTGTAGACAAGTTGAGCAGATGCCATACATCTGAGGTAGTCGAGGCAAGCCTTCCACCATATGGCAGGAGACAAGAAACTCCAGTGAAGAGAAGGGAAGATGCCCATAGGAGGCATGCCAAAGAGTAATATCCTCCTCTGTAAGAAGAGCTTGATGAGAGACTAGAAGTTGGAACAGATGAGAGTGATCAAGATTGGAAACTAGTGATCTTGTAGAGACCACCCTCTTGTATGCCCCGAGCGATAATCCTATGAGAATCTATGTGAATGATCTCCAAAACCTAATCATCAAAGTATAAGCTGTAGCCTTTCTGGTCTATCTTGGAAACAAAAAGTAAGTTTTTGGATAGCTTTGGAACATAAAGAACATTCTCTAGGTAGTGGGGCCTCCTTGAGGGAGTGACCAAGAATATTACCCATAATCGGTGTATCAACAGGTTGATTGTTCGCAAGTCGAACCTCCATAGAGACAAAGTGAGAGTCCTCCAAGATATCCTTGTTGTGAGTCATGTGAGAAGTAGCCCCGGAATCCACAATCCAGTCCTTGAGAGAGGTAGTAGTCCGTGCCTCAATGGATGAGGTGCACTCCAAGGTGGAAAGGTACGTAGTGTACGGCACGCTATCAGTACGTACGGAACAAATTTTAAGGTACGTAAACAATACGTACCATTTGTAAGCAGTCCTAGAAACCTGAATATTTTGTAGACATAGCAACCAAAATACTTAAAATAAAGACTGAACCTCATTACTTAAAGTTTAAGTTTAAATCAATTATCAATTACCAAGCCCATTACACAATACCTCATGTCAACAGTCATAGTGATATAAGCAAGAACCATGAAAGTCATAGATGATAAAAGAGAGTACAAATATCATGTCTACAGCACATGTGTTGGTCCACAAGTGCAAAAAGCAAAACAATGAAACACTACACTTGTCTAGACTCTAGAGCATAGTCACAAGGGACGGGGGACGGGGACGGGACGGGGGACGGCCATAAGTAGGGAACGAGGACGGGGGAGGGAACGGCACTCAAAAAATACTCTCTATAAATTTCTGCCGCCGGGGGGATCCAAGGGGGGCTCGTCTCTCGTACTGTCTCTCTTATTGCTGTCTCCAACAGCCATAAACGGCTAGAAGAGCCAAGGCCCAACAGCCATAAACGGCTAGAAACCAGGCAGGCGCAACGGCCAAAAACGGCAGGAGCAACGGCAAGCCCAACGGCTCTCTGCCGTCCCCGCACAGCACCGTCCCCGTCCCAGCGCCGTCCCTGTCGCCGTCCCCTGTGAGAAACGTCCCGTGGGGGACGTCCGTCCGTCCCCGTCCGTCCCCGTCCCGATTCGCCGTCCCGGCGTTCCAAGCCTCCGTCCCCTCCGTCCCCTGTGACTATGCTCTAGAGTCTAGACACAAGAGTCTCAAATCTCATCATCAGATGAAGATGATGAGTCTTCTGAAGAGAGCCACACGCCACACATTTTTTATTTTTTTAAGTGATTCCGTACGGATCCATACAGTACGGTAACGGTACCGTACCGTACGGCTGTACCGTATGTACGGATCCCGTACGTACGTACGGCAACAACCTTGGTGCACTCTTCAACTAAAGGCCACATCTTTGTCGTCTGAGTCCTTCTATTTTGACTTTTTCTCCTCGTCTCTCTTCTTCTTGAAGCAATCGGGTCGAAGATGACCAACATTGCCACAGTAGTGGCATTTCCTCTCTGTAGATTTGCCCTTTTCTTTTCCTTTATCTTTATCCTTGGAGCCTGAAGCAAACTTCTCCTTGGATTTGCTGCCGTTTTTATTACCTCCTTTGGGTTGCCACTTGGGCTTCCCTTTGGCTGAAAAAGCTGACTCAGTAGGAGAAGAGTCAGAGATCTTCATGTGATCTAGCCTATCCTGAAGCATGCCAATCACCGCATCGACTAGGAGAAGAACAGGGCAAAAGGCAATGGTATCCTTAAAGGATTGATAAGATGGAGGAAGTTTGCCCAATAAGTCAATAGTCATCATCGGGAGTCTGGACTCCCAAGATGGCTTGTTGTTGACGGATCTTCTTGAGTTCTTGCACTTTGGCCATGACATCGTCCGTCTCAGTAATCTTCAGCACATTGAGTTGAGCTTTTAAATGAAGCTTCCAGCTGTAAGTGTTCCTTTGAAAACAGGCTGCAAGTGCATCCCATAATTCCTTAGAGGTTTGGATAGCTTTATCCATACCAAAAAATTCCGAGAAATATGGCTAGGTCAAGTTGTACGAGGTGACTGTGCAAGCTCGAAGATCCATGCTGGTCTAGGAATTTACAGTCTGTGGTGAGTTAGTTGCGGGGTCCGGCTTTGGAGTAGAAGCATCGACGAACCACCAAAGATCAAGACCCACCAAAAGGTTAAAGATGGCATCCTTCCACTGGGGATAATTGGAGCCATTCAGTTTGGAGTCTTTCTCCAACTGGGGAATGGTGAAAGTATTTGAAGCCATCCTCTGTGTGAAAACTCCAAGCCTATGCACTCTTCCAATGGAATGTAGGAAGGCTGCAAATCTGAGGCTAAGAGAAGGGGCTGATTGGGACTGTTCTAGGCTGTGAATGTATGCTGAAAATGAATGTATGAATGCGTTTTACCTTCACCGAAAGGGCTGTAGCAAAACGATGATATAATGAATGCTGAAGACACAAGGTACTGTAGTGGCTGATTGCTGAAGGTGCTGCGTTTTGTTGATGATATGCTGAATGCTCAATCGTGGATGCTCCTTGTGCTGAAGGAAGAAACGCTTGATTGTTGATGATTATGATATATATGAATGATGGAAACAATGCTATTTATATGCCTTCATGAGCACGTCGGCTGGCTGAAAGCTGGCCGATTGCATCATGTCTTGCATTAAATGGATAATGTTGATAATAATATGGTAAAATGCCAGATAAATGATATAAAATATGGGGAAAATATTGGATGATATTCTGAGGCTTTTGCAATGGTCTAGATGTTCTATATGCATATGGGATGAATGTTATGCAAAATGCAAACATGATCTGAAGCAAACCATAAGGCTTCTACTGACTTCTACATGCATGAATGATTCTCTCCAAGTGGGTTAAGGGACTTGATTGACTGACTGACTCTCTAAGGCTGAGGAATGACCTACATAGCTCGTGCCTGAAATATCCTGGACTAAGGATTACAATGGGGTCACGACGTACGGCAAATATCAAATCCTAAAGGGTTCTACTATTGTACAATGTTGCGATAATGAGCCATCTTGTCACCATGTACTGCAGTGCAGAGTGCATGTTGTTAGAATTTGTGCATCTTTGTGTTTTGGGGCTTTACCATTTATTTGGTATTTTATTGTATTTTACTCCTATTTATTTGTCCAGGGCCAGTTGGCCAATCCTAGAGGCAATCGGCCAGGTCCCTATTGCACTATATAAGGAGTTCTCCATTATTCACTCATTCATTCCCTTGCAAGTTGCTGGCCATTGCCATTGTAAAGCTTTACTGCAGTTATAAAAGGTGATCTTGTCCAAGTCTCTCAATCTCCTTTGCACTCTCTCATATGTTCACTATTTATGCTTCCACCTGTGCTATCTCCTTCATGGTATCCATAGTTGCCAGGCGTTTCATGAAACGTGTTTCAAAAAAATTTCATTCATTTTCCACAAGTTTCAAAATTGTTTCATACAAAAAGGGGGGGTACAAGCCTCAAAATTTATATACAGTTTATAATATGGTCATCATTGGTGCTTCTACAGTCATGTACAATTTAGCCCGACTCTTGGTCTTTCAAAGGTCTTGCGTTTGCCTTATCTACAGTCCAAAGTCGGTCCCTCGTTCATTCTCTTCAAAGATAATAAAGCAAATACTCCTAGCAATAGGAAGGGGCCCTTCAGTGGGTAATTTGGGACCCAATAAAGTGTACCGATCTTTCTCTCTCTCTCTCATCTCTTAAAGTTTGAAGTGATAAAAGTGGATTGCCAAAGACTCACAAAACTCAGGATAAAGAAGGCGGTGTGAGACTTGCCTGACATGATCCTTCATTACGCATAATTCCGCTTCATGTTACAAGTATTGAGGCTATGTACTCTGTTTATGATGAGGATGACGCATGATTCCCTCTTTTGATTGGATACATTACAGTCATTGCACTTGTTAGGCCCACGTAGTATGCAAACCTTTTACTTAGGGTGTTTTTATTTTTTCCCCCCTTTCCATGTTCCAACTTTTAGACTATTCATGGAGCACTTGTACTACTGTTGTTTGGTCTCATAGACCCTTTGGGTCTTTCATAGACATTAATCAAATATTATTTCTCTCTCTCTCCCCAAAAAAAAAACCCTAACACACACCCACACACACATACAAATGTAAACATGTATGTACAATCTAGAAACTTCTTTTAAAAAGGCCAAAAATATTACACTAAAGTAGCATGCTTTCTGGGCTACCATATAAATGTTCTACGACACCTTAAGGAGTAGCAAGTTCTATTGCCATACCTGGTGTCTTTCTTTCCATTTGGGAAAAAAATCACTTCCTAGAAGTTCGAATAGATGATCTCGCATCTCATCATTCGTCACAAGAAGACATTTGCAATTGACTGCAGCATATAACCAATACCTGAACATACAAAAGCAACCAGCAGCCTACCACGTCAACCAACAAGAAAATATATAGAGAGGAAGTTAAAGCTACATGTCTATCTGCATGACATGAATAATAACCGTAAATACTATATACCAATCATCATTTGAGCCATGCGGGGTAGAATACAGTGCATTATTGTTTATCCAACCATTGACAATATTTTGAGATCGTGGTGTTAGAGGTGCTCCATTTGATGTGCGTCGACGATGCAGAACTATTAATGGCGGTTTCCCAGTCGAGCTCCGAGCTTTTATAGTGTTTGCCACTGTAGCAACCTGTGAAATAGTTCCATATATAGCTTAGATTTTTTAATCGTACAAAATGACATCTAATCATGGTCAACCAAACTAACAACAAGAAAGCTTGCAACTGCAGTTGTCCATCACAAGCCAGACATGGATGAAAAGTTTTGAACCTCAATATATAAACCTATGTAGAGTAGCTGACTTTTGTGACTTGCAATGATTGGGTCAAGACAAAAGGACTCGGTTTGATGATACGCACAACCTGTGCGGTCTCCTGATAAGCTGCTGGGCATTTTAAGCTAGAACTGTCCTCGCTATCTAAACCGAAACCATATAAAACCTCTCTTCAGTCCCAAAACTACTGTCAGCCTTTAGAATTTACAAGAAACAATATACGTGACTCTCTCAAGTTTTAGACTGGGCTCTCTTTCTTCAGTTACTTAAGGTAATCGGTCCTTGACCATGAGTGTTTTCACACACATAGGGACACACACGAGTGTAAATCCCAAGTGAAGGAGGTGTTGTCTTAGTAGAGACCTTCAATAGCCATGGCCATTTAGGCTCTAAGCTACATGTGATACAAAAGAGCACAGTGTGCCAACACCGGAAACCCTCCCTTCAAGCCTGATAGAAGAGCTTGACTACACATGATTGTGCCTACATCAGTCTACCAAAAGACCCCCTCGCTCTAAGTAGAGATAGGAGGCTTTTATAGAAACAAGGCTTACAAAATACAACATACAAACCAGGACGATTTGTCATATTTTAGGGGACTACCACAGGCAGAGAACCCTTGACTCAAGTACTTAGAAAGCCCAGTCGTAATCTTCCTCATCAATAGAAAGATTTTTCATCATTGTGAGGTGGATGTCTCTACTACATCTTCTTCTTCTACCACCAGATTTGCATGCACATCAGCTTGTTCCTTGGCCATCCATTAGAAACACGTCTTCAGAGTGTCCCAGTTTTTTGCAATAAGGACACTTTATGGTCCTGCTTGGTTTGCCTTTGCCTTTCATCTTGGAGATACAAGCTTTATCAGCTACTTCTCCAACACCTTGCTCTGTAACGTGCATACCGCACTTGCATGCCATGTGGCCATATCTGTACAGCACGCACAAGTCTTAGAGTGGTAACTGGCTCTTTGTAAGCCCTACTCCAGGACAAGTCAGCCAGGGATCCGCCGTTTTTCAATATTGCTACAATATACACCGTTTTGATGCCGTAGGGTGTTTGCCCCATTTTGATGCCATGAGGTGCTGCAAAATGCGTTGTTTTCAGTTCTCTCTCGAGGCCAAGCAAGTAAGCGATGGAGGCTGAAAACGTGGATAAAGAGATTCGTTTTCGAAGTCTCCAGGCAAGGTTGTCCTCTACGCCTGTGAAGGCGCAATAGCATGGAGAAGACAAGGGGCTTTTGCTTGAAGCTTTCTTGATAAAGTTTCATGGAGTTTCCTTGATAGAGTTCGGGGTGATGACTTGATTTTGCAAAGCTTGGAAGAAATGGTAAGTCTTCTTGAGGATTATGGGCTATGTCTTGATGCTTCTCCATGAATAAGCTTTGGGCTTTATCATTAGGGTAAAGAATGAAGCATTGCTTGTCATTCATGATCAAGAAAACACACCATTGAAGCTTCTTCATGTAAAAGAAACCTCAAGATTCATGCTTATGGCATTTTTTTTAAGCATTTCGATGATATGATGCATAGCCCTCGCCATTGGAAGCTAAATTTGTATGATTAGAGCACCATTACACACCATTCATGTTTTTCTTGAAGCATTGGACACTTCCTTGAAGCATTTTGACACTCTTCATGCTTCATAGAAGAGATTGCAAGCCTTTGAGAAGCAATCAAACAATGCAAGCATTTGGAATGCAAGTGAACCTTTGACTGAAGCAAAATTGATATCATATTTTATTGACTTTTTACAAAAAAGCCAAAATAGAGAGCATTTTTGCTTTGATTGGACACAAAGCAAATTAAAATTTAGCAAGTGCTTCTCAACAAGCCTTAGTTCACTTGATTCCGGTATTTCTAACATCTGGTGTCCCATTTGAGAAGCCATGGAAGATTATGATCCTCATGATGATGAGAGCCATGACTATGAGGGTGATTCTCATGATGAGAGCTACAACTATGAGGGTGATTGCTATAGCACAAACAATGGTAGTGGCACCGATGAAGATGAAAATTGCATGGGTTCCAACATTGAGGATTACACTCCCAATAGGGATGGTGGCAATCTTGAAGACTCCACATGCATGGATAGTGACAATGAAGATGTAGGCTTTGATGCTTAGGCCTATAATGACCAAGGTGATGTAGATTATGTTTATGGCCCTCAAGGGCATATGGAAGATGTAGATTTTGATGACTATGTCTATGATAAGCATGCTAGTTATGATTCTTCTCACAAGGTCACTTATGGCAATGAGGATTGGGTCAATGAAAGTGAAGACGAATCCCAACTCAACACCTTTGAGGGTAACAATGGTAGTGATCTTGTGGACACATGTGATGAGGATGATAATAAAGAAGACGACGAGAGTTTTGATACAAAGCAAGCAAGAGCCAATGGATTTGGTGCTTTCCAAGCAAGAGACATTAGTTTGGGTGCAATGCATGCAAGAGCCAATGGTTTTGATGCTATGCAAGCAAGAGGCATGGGTTTGGATGCAATGCAAGAAAGTAGCAATAATGCCTTTGTTAAGAATCAGAACACTCGAAGACTCAACCTTTGATAACATGATGAAGTCTCTTGAAAACCTTAGACATAGTCAAGGTGAGTTGTTCAAACAATGGGAGAATCAACTACATTCTTTACCTTGGCCTATCAACAAGTCACTGTCAGAATACACAGTGGAGATGATGACCAGATCTGGGAACACAAGAGCAAAAAACGCATGCAGAAAAACAGCACAAGAGAGAGAGAGATGTAGGCGTGTAACTCTGCTCTGATATACACAAGAAGATCCCGAATATGATACAATGAGTGGTATGGGGGTGGGGGCCTATTTATATGCCCCCACATGTGCAGTCGGCCTACTGAAAAAGGCTCCACCACTGCATCTACAGTCGGCCAGCAGCATGCAGCCAGTCGGCCAGCACTGAGGGTCCACGACTGCATCAAGTACAGTCGGCCAGCTCCAGTACACACATCTGATGTAGTCGGCCAACAAATGAATCCTCCTGCCAACTTAGGGCTACCTCCCAAGCCACAGAAAAAATGGGAAAAATAAGGGAAAAATGCGGAGTGGGGAAAAATGATAAAACACCTCATAAGAGCGGGCACACCCACAACAAAGGCCCTGGTGTATAAAACTGGACAGGAGATGACTTCTAACACCCCCTCTCAGCTCCTGGCTGTGAAACCAACCACAGGGAGCTGGGGTGCCGCCCGAGCGAGTCCCGAGAGAGCGACTTCGTGAAGAGGTCCACCGTACTGTCCTCCGTCGAACAGAACTCTAGCAGGATGTCATCAGCAACGATCTATTCACGAACAAAGTGCCTCTGGATGACCATGGGTTCCTCCAGTGGAAGCCCAAACCTGCAATGCAACCTCTGCATTCTCACCACCTCACAAGCAGCATCACAAACAGCCCGGTACTCTGCCTCTGTCTGCGACAAGGCAAAAGATGACTACCTCTTACTGCTTCGAAAAAGTGCTCCTGGGCCTGAAGTAGATCTCCTCGTGTCCGGATCTCCTCCCCAACTGTGGAGTCGGACTCCATCCAACAATCCCCCTCCTGTGTACAAGAGTCCATGATCCTTCGCATGCTGCAGAAACCACAGGAAACGCAATCCTGCCTCCCAAAGAGACATCTGCAACCATGAGCTCAACTGCCTCGTCACGAAGCTCCCGTCCAATCTGGTGTCCATCAACCAGATCAATGAACCATACAGCTTCTGAGTCACAGAGACATCACACTGCTCACAAGGATCAACACCTATTACGGTGCACAAACAAGTCCTGGAAACCTGATGAAACCTGTCAACCCCCCCCCTCTGAATCCGGAACCACAAAGCCTGGAGAAACCACCTCCTTCTTGATCCAGGTCATTGGTGATGGGGAGGCCTCAAATCGAGCTGCAGGCGACCTTCTTTTGGCAAGGTATCCACACATCACATTCACTCCATGCATTGCACATGGCTTGAATAATCTTCTGAAAGACATTGATGGTCTTTCATGGGTAGTACCATGCATAGCAAAGGGAAAAGACATAGTTTCATTCATCACTCGGCACACATTTAGCCTCTCCGAGTTTAGGAAAAGATCCCCAAACTTGGATCTTAAAAAATATTCGGAAACTCGTTTTGCATATAATTTTATTATGCTAGAGAGGCTAGTTGCACTCCATAACATTCTCAAGCAGCTTGTAGTGAGTGATGAGTGGAGCACGTGGCCCACTGCCCGTAGCACACAAGGAACAACTTGTTACACCCACATCATGGATGCTCCTTTGTGGGTGAAGATTGAGCATGTTGTCAACATTACGAAGCCTTTGTGGGTGAAGATTGAGCATGTTGTCAACATTACGAAGCCCATTATCTACATGCTGCGTATGGTGGATGGGAAAAAACCTTGCATTGGCAAAGTTTATGAGGGCATGGACAAGATGGTGGAGCGTATCCTTTCTTTGGAGCCCGACACAACAAAGAAGGCAGAACTTCAAAGTTTGTGTCAAGCAAGGTGGGACCGATATCACTCACCAATGCATGCAGCTGCATTTGTGATTGATCCAGAGTTTCAAGGCAAAGGCCAGGAATCGGATGAAGAAGTCACAAATGGCTGGGACAAAATCCTTGCCAAATTGGTGCCTGATGCTACGATGAGAAGCAAGATTAGAATTGATTTGGGAAAGTACAGAGCAAAGACAGGTAATTTTGGTTCAGCAGATGCCCAGCAAGATAGGACACTTATGGGAGGTGCTCTTTGGTGGGAGAACTACGGATCGGGTACTCCAGAGCTACAACGGCTTGCAATGCGCATTCTCAGTCAGAATGCAAGTTCTTCTCCAATTGAGCAACTATGGAGTGTTTTTAGCCATGTTGCCTCGAAGAAGAGAAATCGGCTACTCACTACCAGAACAAATGACCTCGTGTATGTGTCAGCCAACTTGCGACTATTAGCCCAGGTTGCTAGTGGTGACTTTGACCATGAGAGCTTCATAGATATGGAGCCACAGTCTGAGTCGGATGATGACGACCCTCCACCTCCACCTCCACCTCCACCTGCATCGATGCATGATGCATCTATGGATGATCTAGCTGACATCTTTGCACCTATTTGATATCACCTAGGACTTTAGGTTTCTTTGTTCTTAGCTATCTAGCTTTCACTATGTGGCTGTACATTGTACAAGCTATTGTACTTCTGGTTTTCTAAATATGAACAAGGTCATTGAGTTTGCTATCAAATTCTTGTCTCTTGTTGTCTACTTTCAATTGTATATTTGTCTCTTTTTTGCCTGCTTTTAATTGTATATTTGTCTACTCATGTGTATTGAAATATGATAACGTGTCGTTCCGGATCCCGTTCCGGATTGCAAGGGGTCCCGTTCCCGTTCCGGATTGGCCCCTCGTTCCCATATCCGTTCCCGTTCCCTGGTGACTATGTCTGATATCCACAAGAAGATCTCGAATATGATACAATGAGTGGTATGGGGGTGGGGGCCTATTTATATGCCCCCACATGTGCAATCAGCTTGCTGAAAAAGGCTCCACGACTGCATCTACAGTCGGCCAGCAGCATGCAGCCAGTCGGCCAGCGTTGAGGGTCCACGACTGCATCAAGTCCAGTCGGCCAGCTCCAGTACACACATCTGATGTAGTCGGCCAGCAAATGAATCCTCCTGCCAACTCAGGGCTGCCTCCCAAGCCACAGAAAAAATGGGAAAAATAGGGGAAAAATGCAGAGAGTGGGGAAAAATGATAAAACACCTCATAAGGGCGGGCACACCCACAACAAAGGGCCTGGTGTATAAAACTGGACAGGAGATGACTTCTAACAGTCACATGGTCAAATGCCTTCTTCTTCACAAGACGTGGATGGAGGAAACCAATGTGCAAAGTTCTATGGTGGAGCCACTACAAGTGAAGGTAAAATAAGGACGATCATTGATGTGGATGGTGGTAGAGCTTTGTATGCATATTTTGAGCACTTACATGCTATGGATCATACCTATGTGGTTCTAGGTAATAGATACTATACTCCGGGTGATTTGCAAGATACCCATGATGTTGATGGTTGATCTTGCTTATAACTTGGCATAATTTAGATTTGGAGATTGTGTGACAATTGAGAATGCATGGCTACGTCATCTTTTTGACCCATGTTTTACAACTTGGGAGTTGGTCCATGGAGTTTTTCATTTGATCCAGGAAACTACGAGGACCTTTTGATGTTGATGTTATTTATGCATTGGCATTCGTGGTTTCCCGACAGCGACTTGGTTTATTATATGGGATCATGGACTGTTGGATACTTACTATGGTCTATGACTCCACATGTTGTTGGTCGATTTTGGTTTGTTTTGCACAACCATCCTTCGATTTTGAGGACGAAATCATTGTAAGAGGAGATGGTTTGTAACATAAGAAATTATGTGCTTGGATGTATTACACATGCACATGTGGGATGAGGGCCTAAGCACATGATATGGATGGGCAACCCATGTGTGAAAGGTCCAAGGAGTAAGTGACTATATAAGTCAATTTTGAAATAGTTTGTACATCTTTTTGACATATTACCATTTCGGTCATCTTCTTGCCTAGAACAAGCTTTCATGGTGAGTTCTCCCTCTCTCTTGAGAAGCAATGTGTGTGCTCCATTATGAGTGCAAACAGTGGTACTCTGGTTGAGTGTACCATTTCCCTTTCTTGCAAGTGTTGTGTAGGACTACAAGATACTACAACAAAAGCGGTTGAAAGGAAGAAAAATGCACGCTACTTCAAGTGTAAGGAAGATGTGACCCAGGCTAGGCTTTGGAATTGCCCACAATTCACATCATCAACAGAAGCAAACTCATCTTTTCTTACTTATAAACCCAAAATTGAAAACCTTATTTCACCTGCGAAAAGTTGAATCCACGAGCCTGCGAGTTGTATAATCCGATATTTGCACCATCTATGACAGCCTCATAAGGCCCATTCTCATCTAGCCATTCCTGCCAATCAACGAAATTGGGATTCCTGCACCTCATTAGGATTTTGCTTGAGATATCTATGAAGCAACACCGTGCAAGTTAAGCAATTGGCAATGAAGCTTATAGATCAGACATAAGATCTTAGACCACCATGTCAGAAGTGATCAAACCTTCATATCCCTCTCAAAGCATGCTTCAAACCAAACAAAAACAGACCTGAAATGCCTGGAACTCATATGAATTGTGCTCTCTTTGAAAAGCCAGTTCAGCAACAGACTTTGCAAACTTCTCTGTCTCTTCTGGATCTAGATCAATAGTACATAATTTTTCTCCACAGGACAAACAAAACCCTGTTTTGCTTACGTTTGTTCTCTTTGTTTTCCATTCCCCTTTGCCCAACCAACCTAGACCATGCCAGCCTCCACCTCCAGCCTCTGTGGCTTCTCTGAGTGCTTCCTTTAGCGATGGATTGTCCCATTTCGCCTTTCCAGCAGAAGCCGCAGCCTCACTGTTGAACCACCTTTCAATCGTCTCCACAGTAGCTGGTGAAAGATCTCTCACAGTTGTCCTTAGTCTCTGTAGCAGGGAATAAACTTTCTCCTCAAGCCCAGCTGCTATGCTGAGTTTCAGTAAGGCCTCTAGTAGGTTTTCATCAGGGAAAACACCAGCTGCAAGCATATGATCATCCACTTCAAAAGCTTTTTCCACTTGATTACTTTCACAGAAACATAGCAGGGGTGGACCGTATGATCTGAGCTTGGGAACTATGTTTGCAGCCGCCATCTTCTTTACAGTCTCAAAGGCCATTTCACCATCACCCTTAGCAACAGCTAATCTGGCGACAGATGTAAACGTAGCTTCATTGAAGGGCACTTTTGCCTGTAGCATGTCCTCATAGATTTCTGTTCCCCTCTTTGCTGCAAACTCCTTGTCCTCTGAGCTGAAACAAATCACATCAACATCAGAGTCTCTATCCATGCTTCCTTCTGATTCTTTTCCAGTCTCTTTATTGGCCTCATGAATTGCTGCATCAGAACACTTCTCGTCTTTCACACTTTTCGTCCTGGTCATGCTGCCTGAAGCTGCCCCAGAACATATGTACAACAAAACATTGTAATGATGTTGCTTCAGCTTCAACACCCCCCCTCGCTTAGCAGTGTCGTAAACTTCAAGTGCACCATGAAGATCTCCGTGTTTCGAACACAAATTGAGCTTTAGGATGAGCTGCACTTCCTCCGGGTTCTTTTTTGCACGTTTGGACAACCTGAAGCCATTGGCTTCAGCCATACTGTTTCTTGATTGCATATCTTTTCTTGCTTCCCTTTCAAGCTGGGCTTGCGAAGGTGTTGTATGGGAAGCCTTCTGCACTTGAGAAGAGTTCGTGGGTGATATCCGTGTACCTGAAGCTGCCAACGTACTATTATTTCTTGATAACACAAGTTCATGTGAGAAAACTTCCTTGCTGCTACTCTTCCTTGACCACACAGCTTTGTGTGATGAAAGTTCCTTGCTGTTATTCTCTAGTGACAAAGCAAGCCTGCTGCTGCTCTCTCTTGATGAAACAGGTTTGCCACTGGGCTTGCTGCTAGTTGCTCTTGATGAGGCCTGCTTGCCACTAGTCTCTCTCGACGAGACCGGCTTGCTACTAGTCTCTCTCAGCGAGACCAGCTTGTCACTAGTCTCTCTTGATAAGACCCGCTTGCTGCTACCCGCTCTTGATGAAAAATCCTCGCGACTGATCTTGTTGCTTGTCGAAACAACTCTGTGTGAAAAAAACTTGCTGCGGCTCTCCGTTGGCAAAGATGAAAAATCCTTGCTGCAGTTAGCCTTGGCTGTGTCCTTTACGCTTCCTAACACAGGAGCATTGCTATTGCCATTTTCCTCATGGACCTGAGCGATGCAGGATTTCTTATTTCCTTCAACTAATTTATCTGAGTTTCTACTGATGCTATCAGAATAAGGAAGCTTTTCTTCTCTCAAAATAGAAGCCGGTTTTTGATGCTTACCTTTCCTCTGGAATGGCCTGGTTGCAGGTTGTGAAGAAACCCTAATCCTACATGGCGCTACAAAACCCACTGTTTTTATTGAAAAAACCCTCCTCTGAAGAGCTATGGCGGTCCTTTCATCAGACCAGGACTTTTTCCAGCAGATTGGCACCGCAGCAGGACGGTGAGGGCGAGCCGCAGCAAAGCGTCTTCCAGGAGGTTGAACCCTAAAAATGCCTACTACAGAAGAAGGTGGAAAGGCCGTCTCGGAATACCTTGGACAGAGCGTGTGCAAAGGCAACTCCATCAGCCATGGAGAGTGTCGAATTTGAACTTTGGATATTATTTCATCTAGGTCACACCCGTAGCGGCCATCCTTAGATTATATATAAAACCTAAGGTCATAAGGTCATACTTTACGATAAGATGTGGCCAGCAGGCCCCTCGGGGTCTTCACCACTCCTCCTCCTGTGTCGTGCCGACACATATCCGATCAAGAGAGACGAAGAGAAGACGGGGTTGTATCCTCTTAGTTGCCTTCAGTGGAGTGTGCGAGATATGCCACAATTGGATTACCCCAGCAATGGTTTGCATTAAAAACATTTAGTAAGACCTATAACATGGGACAAACGGTTGATTGATCGATTGATAAAGCCCCCCCCCCCCCTTAACATTTTTTGATTAATCAATAAGAAGGGGAGCCCAAGCCCAAGGAAAAAAATTTTGAAAGGTTTATAAGGTTTAAGGCTAAATGGGTGTTAGGTAGGATTTAGCATGTGTGAAATTTTTGGGACAGTGTGCATGCATGGGGGCATGGGACGGTCGCTCTTTTTTTTATGCGTGTTGCATGGTTAGTGGTTAGTGTTGCTCTTTCGTATGCGGCTCACTCCTGCGTTGCATGGGGCGGCTCGGTCGTGGGCGTGGTCGTGGGCGTCTCCTATGCACCTCCTCTACTGCTAAGGTGAGATGCGGGTTGCTCCTTTCTCCCTGATTGTTGCATGGTCAGTGGTTAGTGCTGCTCCTTCATATGCGGCTCGCTCTTGCGTGTTGCATGGGACGGCTCGGTCGTGGGCGTCTTCTGTGCACCTCCTCTGCTGCTCTGCTGAGGTGAGATGCGGGTTGCTCCTTTCTTCTTACGTGTTGCTCACAGCGTCCCCATGTCTGTGGTGGTCTGTGCTGTGATGGTATGTGGTTGGTTGCTGGAGTCGTATGTGGGGGGTGGTCTGTGAGACGGTCTCTAATTAGTTGTTGCTGGTTTGATTTTATTGTTGATGAGAACCCTACTAATCTTGATTAATGCTTGTTCTTTCTATAAATTAATCTTAATTGTTCTTTTTGTAATTTCTATACGTGGCCTCGAGAGGGCGCGTACGGCTTTGGTACGGTTTAAGGCTAAATGGGTGTTAGGTAGGATTTAGCATGTGTGAAAATTTTGGGGCAATGCGCATGCATGGGGCCTGGGTGGCAATCAAGGGGGTGCATGGGGCGCGGCTTCGATCATGGGTTGCATGGTTAGTGGTTAGTGCTGCTCCAGCTCGCTCTTGCACGTTGCATGGGGTAGCTCAGTCATGGGCGTCTCCTATGCACCTCCTCTCTGCTGAGGTGAGATGCGAGTCGCTCCTTTCTTCCTGCGTGTTGCTCAGAGCGTCCACGTGTCTGTGGTGGTCTATGCTGTGATGGTATGTGGTTGGTTGTTGTGGTGGTCTGTGATGGTCTCTGATTAGTTGTTGTTTAGTTGCTAATTAATGCTTGTTTGGTTCGATTTGATGAGAACCTTGCTAATCTTGATTAATGCTTGTTCCTTCTGTAGATTAATCTTAATTGTTCTTTCTGTAATTTCTATACGTCGGCCTCATGGGGGGGCGTATGGCTTTGGTACGGTCATTTTGGGTGGGATGCGACGTTGGTTGGGGTAATAAAAGGACACCTGTGTGGGGGCTCTAGGCTTGGGAACTCATTGTTGGGTCGTTGGGTCGTAGACTCTGTGTTGTGGGCTAGGGTTGGTGGGCCTGCCCTGTCGTAGGCCCTGTGTTGTGGGGTTGGGTTTGTCCGACTGTCGTAGGCTCTGTGTTGTGGGGTTGGGTTGGGTTGGATCTGTGTGTTGGAGTGGGTCTTTGCCATGGCACCTCGCCGTCCTCAAGGACTTACAAACATCACGAATGTAGGTAAAGATACAGCAGGCCCTTCTACGTGTCCACAGGATAAAGGGAAAGTCTTGGAGGCTACTACATCCACGGATGCCCATGACAAAGGCAAGGGCATGGCAGATTCATCAAATCCTCGTATTCTCACACCTTGTGAAGGAAATAAAGTGGTTAGAAATCTACATATGGTGAAGAGTAGGGCAAGATCTGTCGGTTCTGACCCTAGTGTTAACAATACCACTGAATGCAAAAAAAAAAAGAGCCACTCGTTAGGTTGACCAGGCTGCTTGAGGTTTCTGTGACTGTAGGTGTTGGGAGTGGTGACATAGATATTGCATTTTGGGAACCACTGGAAGACTTTGTCCCCGGTCTGAATATATTAGTGGTTTGTTTGCTCTTGAGAAGGGTGGAACATTGAATCATATCCACTTCCAAATGTTCATTAAAATAATGGTAGTTTCCTTGATCTCTGTAGGCAACCTTATAAAAAAATATCTTGCATGGGATGTATCAAAACCAGTTGTTTGGGGGCATTGTCATGTGCAAGGGTTTGAAACAAGTTCGCTTGCACACATTCGAACGCATGTTGGGTTATTGCATGAAAGATATGTTTAAACCTCATTTTAAGTTTTTTTGTCACAATGTAATGGCGGAAGAAATTACTAGAATAGACTGGAGATTTAAAGAACAAAGTCTCTCTGTCTCGCCAGTGAATGTATTTGCCCGAGTATATGTGTACATGGATAACCACATTCCTAATAGGCTTGGGTCAACATTGGAGTCAACACTTTTGCACATGCTGCACACGAGAAAGTACTACCCATTTGCCCGATGATCCCTAAAACTAGAAATGGGATGGACAACAAAAGAACGGCCGCAGCATGGAAAGTGATGAAGATACCGCATCTCACTCAACCGATTGATGTTGCGATCAAATTTTCTTTTTGGATTCTCCTTGTTTACAGGTATTATCCGGATGTGGATGCTGGCAATGAAGCAAATGAAGAAGGTGATGGGAAGCCCAGTTCGAGAAGCAACCCCATCAATCTTGAAAGTGACGGAGATGTGTTCTTTTGTGCTGAGGGTGGTTCCTTGTCTGAAGAAGGGAATCATGGATCTTTTCTAGATGGCTCCGACTATGTACCTTCATTCCATGCTTGCAAGACAACCAAACATGTTTTCATGTGACTTTCAAGAAAGAAATTGTTTGATGTGAATATCAATTTTTAGAATGCAATGTAAATAGTACTTTAGCCTTTTACATACACAAAGCAATAACCTTGTACATACACGAAGCAATAAAGGCCCCCTAAAACTGATGAATATATGCAATAACTTTCTGAAAAATGTCTATCTTTTCAAATTTTGTGCAAGAGATAATTTTTTTTGCAAACCATTGAATTTAAAATATTTATTGCAAACCAAGGTTTAAACCTACCGAAAAGAATACTAAGGTAAGAACCTTAGTAAAACAAAGCGAAAATTTTTTTCAAGTCCTTAATTAATGTGAAATTTATTTTTTTGTGAATAGGCATGCGAAATTTTTTTAAGTGAATAAGATTGAGTATCTTTGAAGATTGGCTTGTAGAGATAATGCAACACTTCCTAACTAATGGCGGCACATAAGCACACCTTATGATACAAACGAGACAATTTTCAAGTCAAAAGGTTGATTGCTCAATTGAATAACATTGAGTATCTTTGAAGATTGGCTTATAGGGATAATGCAACACTTACTAGCTAAAGGCACATAAGTACACCTTATGATACAAAAGAGAAAAATTTCAAGTCTTATGCCACAAGGATAGCCACCTCATCAAATCAGGCTAAAGGCACATAAGTACACCTTATGATACAAAAGAGAAAAAAAAAAGTATTATGCCAAAGAATCTTTGCTAGTATCCAGCATCTCATAAAGTGTTCTACTCCCTTGTAATTCTTTTGGGGCTATTGATGCTTGATTATATACTAAGAATCCATCTAAGAAGCTATAAGCTTCTTTCCTTTACGACTCTTTCCCAAGACATGTATGGAAGTGGGTAATTAACTCTCCACATAGCAGCACTACTTCAAGCCAACACACTCTAAGTTTCTCATTCCTCTTTTGCACGACAACAATAGGGTGATACCTAATTTGGTAGGTTCAATTTAATAGATTAACCCATCATCTACAAGTTTTCTAACACACTCTAAGTTTTGCATCCCTTTTTTAGACAACAACAATGGGGTGATACCTAATTTGGTAGGTTCAATTTAATATATTAACCCATCATCTACAAGTTTGCCAATTTCCTCCTTGACTATCATTGGTGAGCACTTTGAATTCCATTGATGAATTGCATTGAGTAAAGATGTTGTTTCATTGGATGTGATCCTTCAATGATGTATGTGGTACCACTTCAAGTGGCACTCCTTTCATATGCGTATACTTCTAGGCTAAATAATCCTTTAACTCTTTTAAGGTATTAATCCTTCTAGGATAAATAATCCTTTCTCTTTTAAGACATCAATTAAATCTTTCTTCTTCTTTGGAGTAGGATTTTTAGCAATGTGCTTTGGTTTAGGATCCTCTCGAGTTTGGCAATGTCTACTTTTTTAACCTCTATGACACACCTTCGACCTTCTTTAGAAAGTTGAGTCCTAAGACAAACAATAGTTCTTTCATCAAAATCATAAAATTTGAAATGATGAGGAACTTTTCCAAGATCAGGTTCTTGGTTCCTCACTTTTTCCCAAAATTCATTTAGCTTCTCTTTTCGCTTGAGCAAGCATTTTGTTAGACATCTTTGCTCAGATTTACATAATTTTGGTTGATCACGTCATTCATTTAGGTTTCTAATTTTTGCTTGTGCTTCATCCAACATTTAAACCTTGATGAACCTTTTGCTGATGAATCAAAAGATTCACTATGAGATGAATTGAAATAAGTGTCATGAGATTCACTAGTTGCACGTGTGATTAATCTCTTCACCCATTATATTCACAAAAGTACTAGTAGGCAGGTTCACATCTCCGTTCATATCTAGCTACCTAGTGCCAATCTTGGGCATAACATCAATTATTAATGATAAATGCATCTAGTTTTCACAAAAGTTAGGTTCTCCAAGCAGCTTATAGAGATAATTATTTTATTAATAATTTTCCTTCTCTCATTACAAGACTGGCATACTTAAACAAAAACTATTCGAGAGCTATTTAATATGTTGTATTAGATTCATCTTCATATAAACCTCCACCCATGGGCAGGGTCTTTCACGTTTTTAGATCAACCTTCAAAATCTAGTTGTCCTTTCTCAAGTACACATGATCCATAGAACTAGTATGAATTCTCTCATAAGCAGGAGACTAGAATAACACCGTAAGAATCTGGTTGCTTTAGGAAGTTTATCACTACACAAGTACGATGACAAGTGACAAAATCATGATTTTCAAACCATGGAGTATTACCATTAATCTAGTTACCATATTATTTGCTATGTTTCACTATAAGATCAGTTTACACCAAAGGAGGTTTGCTTCATTTCCCCTAGTAATGCTAAGAAACAATTGTCACACCAGCGCTTGTGGCCTTACAACCTTGGCAAATAATTGACAATGTTGCATTTGTATTATCTTTCTAACAGTTATTACAAAGGTTATACACATTAGTAAGTTGGCCAAGTTTTATCCTTCTAGTTTCTCAATAACACTATGATTCATATCTTACATAAGTAGTTGCTAAATATAACAACATTACATGCTTGGTAAGTTTCCGTCTGATCTCTTAGGATAAAATTGCAGTATGTCCTACAAGTACATTCTTACACTATGCTCATGACCCGTAGGACCATTTACATATAATTATGGTGTTATCATCTCCTCAGGAGGTGCATGCCATCTTTCATCAAACATTTGGACATCAAGTCAGGTTTCGTACCTCCTCATGACTCCTCTTCAAAAAGTTCTAAGGTTTAACTTAGAATATTCAATGGTTTTGTAGGTTCTAGGGCTGTTCCATTTGCATGTATGGTATTATTTATGTGCCCTCACTAGCCTTGAGCTTGGCCTCAAACTTTTCTTTGAACTTTGGTACCAAAGTTGTAGCTTCTTCCGATAATCAGCTCGTTTTTGCCAAGTTAAGATTACGAGTGTCGCAACCCATCTCCGATGGGCCGGAAGCATTTTGCATTTTCAAGGAAGCATTTTCCATGTAGTTACAAGCAAAAGAAATATGTGTAAAATCACCCTTCCTTTCCTTTTAGACGCTAGGCACATCGAGTTACACACAAACACACATAAAGATGTATATATATATGTACGTATGTGTACGTGTACATGTAATCCATTGAAACCATACATGCTAGAACTGGAAGATATGTGTATGTGTGTGCACGCCTATGAATGCATGTGTGCATGTTACATACACACATGTAAATATGTGTCTGTGTATGCGCACGCACCCATAATATCCATAGATATTGTTCACACTCATACATATATGTATACATCGTCCTCAATAGATATAAACACATCATGATTGCCATATATATCCATATAAAAGCTTCTAAAGCACCAAACTTGGCATATAAATATACATCTAGTATTACAAACCCATAAAATGATGACAATCTTTAAACACGGCTTCAAAACAATCTTCGGACAATTGGATTTTCTCTCCTTGGTAGCCTATACCCCGCGCCTCCATCTGGCAGAATGTATGCCAGAAAAAAACATTAGCATTGAATATATAATTCTCGTTGAAAAAAAGTAGGATAAGGATAAAAGCTTACAAAACTCATTTGGTGGATTAATATTTGAGGCGAACGGGGTTTGAATAGGCTTGTAAACAGCAAATCAAAAAATTCTGTATTGTCTAGTGTATATGCACTGAAAATCTAAGTATCAGGCTTTTCATAATCCACAAACATTACACATATATGAAGTTGATCTGTAACCTTCCGCAATTGTAGATTATAAATTCCAAGGAGCCCAAAGCTCTCATCTCATAACTAACTGTCTCGACCATACAAACCTAACAATAATCTGGGTTCTAAAAAGTCAATTGTTGCAAAAAGAATGTTTCAATAAAAATATAAGTTAATAAAAAAAACACTACATAAAAAGGAAGTTTCTATATATACCGTAAAACACCAGTGCTCTCTAGCAGTTCGATAGTTAGAGATGTTGTTGCTTGTCCTTCCCAAAATGCAGGGTCTACAATTCAGCCATGAATATTAAATACATCTTGGAAAACGATAATACCTATATTATAGCAAACGTCTAAAAAATTTACCTTCAATATCTTGTCCATCACCGACTGCACTTGCACATCTTTTGGAAACAGGTGCCAACACAGGATAACCTTGCAGACCTTTTCACAAAGGCTCTGCCTCGTGAGAAGTTCGAAGCTTTTCGCAAAGCTTTGGGCTTACTCCCTTTTGTGGATTCGTCCACATAGCTAGACACTTCCCTATACATGAGTGCTAGCTCTTGTTCACCGCATCACTCCAGGGGGGATTTGTTACCATATTATAGTAGTGATGTGTGTGAACACACTTAGGACCGCCGGGGCACTTTTTCCCTCACTAGGAGGTTTTTTCCCCCGTGCATTGTATATACGCCCATTATCTTCTAGGGCTTGTTATCTTTCATTTTTGGCACTCATAATACACTACTGTGTTGTGCTCAAGCTTCCTCATCTTCTTGAAGTTGTGTGTGCATTCCTGCAACCCTAATTCCAACACTAACACGTGACATAGCAACGTACAGTTGTCCATGTGTGAATACTTGTATGGCCAGATAAAGTCCCAATACACTCAATGTTTATCCTTGGGACTTATTTATTGACATACCAAAAGCTAACCTGACAGGAAATTGCCTTCTTCTCATGTCAAAAGGAAATTGAAGCATAGTAGGCATAAATGTTACCCTGGGAATAAAGACTATGTCTCCAATGTTTGTACATGTACTGATTTCTGCTTCTATCACCTTTGAGTTAAATTGCTTACATATCAATCTAGTACCATTATAAAGTCCTCGTCAAGGGTCCAAATTTAAGGGCATTAATCTTTAGAAGTAAGCGATGAGGAGGGTAAGTTCAAACTGTTCAAGTACTCAATTGGATACAGTATTGCGTCATTCTCATAAGAAACAACAAAATCTGCATTGAGGTATTCTCTTTCCAGACCAGGCAATGAACTCAAGGCTAGTTCATTGATCTCATCAACCTCTAAATTTCATGGTGCAAAAATAGCACGGTCTTTGAAGAACCATGCATAATCCTCAACTCTCTGAAGATCTTTGTATACCAAACTCAAAATAGAGTTGCCATGGACCAACATTTGCGGTGGAATTACCACTCTGCCTTCATTGTTTACCTGACCTATAGTGCCATCCCCAATTTGTAATGTCCATTTGACAAATTCATGTTCTATACCATTATAAGCACTCTGTCTAACACCCGCATGTTTTGGGTGAGCTTTAAAACACTCACATATCTCCAAATATGTGACCGGCATAACATTGCATCAACAATGTCCTCGCAATCCCTTTGGCACAACCGATAAGATTTGCATGAAGTCACCACCAAAGAGTATAACTTTTTCACCAAACACTGTATCACTTTGCATAATGTCCGTCAATGTCATGTCCAGTGCTTCATATGTGTAGCTATGCATCATTCGAGCCTCGTCCCAAATGATTAACCTTGTAAGCTTCAACACCTCGGCCAATGGGCTATTAGCTTTGATTCGACATGTGCTAGAAGCATTGAGTACTAATGGGATTTTGAAACGTGAGTGAGCTGTACGACCATTTAGAGTAACAATGTGGCTATTCTAGATGATGCACATGCTAAGGCAACGTGTTTCTCTCCACGCAATCGAGATAGCAAGGCATTGTAAAGATAAGTTTTGCCTGATCCACCTGGTCCAAGGTGCACTACTAAAAGAAACCTTATATATCGCGTGCATTCAAGGAGAATTAAAAAAACCCCATATGTGTGGATTTTTCATGAATAAAATGACTCCTTTTCCTTTATAGAGTTACGGTTTTTTTTTTCAAAATCAATTTAAAAAACCCCTTCTGTAAATGTATTTCTTTAAATTTACCTTAAACTTTTGAATTAAAAAACCCCTTCATTTGAACTCACGTGTTATACTTACATATTTTTAGGTGAACCCCCTGAGCCCTCACTACATCTAGCAATGTGATGCTTGGTCGAATTAGTCTCAGAGGAAAAGGCTCCATAATTGACTTTTTTTACAACCTCTTTAGAGCATTGCATCAGTGAATGTGCCATATTATTAAAGTCCCTCTCCCTTTATTGCACCATAGACTTGAATAGAGAGTCATAGTGTATGGTTAGAGTAGTCTATTTAGGATACCGATAGGGATCATATTGTTACTCGTATGGGTCTTGCTATTCATAGGACTCATAGCTCTCCTATTCTTGGGATTTTGTCTTTGTAAGCAGAGTTATCAAGAGTATTGTTATACTGATGTGTAATCCTTGGAGAAACTAGTTGAGGTGGTAGTACTGGAGGTGGATCTGGCACAACTATGGGGCGGCCTATATATACCTCTTGGTAAGGGGTTTTGGTAGGTAGGCAGCGGAGCTTATGCTAGTTGAGGAGTGAATAGTGGGGTTGGCAAGGCTAATGGGGCTAGCTTGGTGTGCAGGGAGCATCTATCATGGTGCCGAAGGTGGATATGGCACAACGGTGGTGGCCTATATACCTCTTGGGTAAGGACTGACTAGTGGAGTTGGCAAGGCTAATGGCTAGCTAGGTGCTGTGTGCGGCGGGGAGCATCTGTCATGGTGCCGATAGAGTCTACCCTATTGGGTTTTCTTGTGGTACCAAGAATGAGCTGAGTCATGGTTCCCGTGGTGGCACCGGTAATGAGCACAAAATTTTTGCTATCTAGGCCCTAGTAGCAATGGATACTTTGCTACCTTAGTAGCTTGGTATCATGATCTAGTCAATATGGCATTGGTAGATGGCTGAGGATATTCCCTTCAAGTCCCCATATGACCAAGCAAACACATCAAGATTCCTTTTTAGTAACTCAATGAATCCTTGCATCTCTTTGGAATTTAGAGACTTACCCACCTTGAGGGTTCATTCTTTACCTGCCTTGGTCTTTGTCAAAATTAGATCTTGATGTCCTTCCCCTTCCTTAATGAAAGTACCTTTGATTGGTGAGTGACGAGTTTAACTCATGCTCATTGGGTGGAGGTCTTCTTCTACTACTTCCTTTCCTTTGTTGGTGGCCAATTTTATGGTCTTTAGCTCTAGGGTAGGTTTTCCCCCCTAGAAAGGTGGGGTTAATTAGAATCTTTAAATCTAATCTGAGTCCATCTCTTATTAGATTTAAATCTAGTAAGAATCTTTAAATATAATAATATTCCATCTCTTATTAGAATCTTTAAATCTAATAAGGGTCCATCTCTTACTTGTGAATGGACTTTGGGTAGCATCCACTTCACTCTTTAATCATTAGAAGTGTCACATGGTGTGACATCTTGGTTAGCATCTATTGAATCTTCCAATGATGTGGAACCTTTTCCTCTATATCCTCTATAGAATTGTAAGATTGGCCTAGAACAACCATGATCTCCCAAAAGGAGGGATAAGGAACTACCATGTGATATTGGTCGCATGTATGCTAGCCACGGTCTTCCCAAAAGGAGGGGGTAGGAACTACCATATGGTATTGGTTGCATGTATGGTAGCCATGATCTTCTCAAAAGGAGGGGTAAGCACTACCATATAATATTGGTCACATGTATTCTTTTCTTGCCATGGTTTTCTTTATGATATTGGTCGCACGTATGCTATAGTTAATATTCCTTTCTTGCCATGGTTTTCTTTATGTTGGGAAGGGTACCCACCAAGGGCATTAATTCTCTTTGGTTTTCCATTCAAATAAGCCGATTAGTTGGCTGCAAGCCTTTCCATGCCTAAATCCATTATCTCATTGTTTGTCATTATGTTCACTATTGTTGACCCTCCATCTACCATGGCATTTGGAATTAACATCCTCATACTCCTACTCCTACTTGAGGAGTTCCTGGGTTAATGAAGGCATCAACTTCATGAACTTCCTTGTCCACCTTGGAAGGTTTCTCTGGACTTGAGGATCATGCACAATCTTAAGCCTCTCTATTTAGAGAGAAGGGACTTGAGCCTTTTCCTACATGGGTGATTTAATACTAGGAGTTGCCTAAAGGTGATGTTATGCTAGAAAGTATCTAGGTCTTTGATGAGATCATACTCTTTGACTCGCACTATTGGTTTCTCTAGCCCTGTTGGAAAAGGGGGCCACACTCCTACCTTGATCACTTTGGATTTTTTTTAAGTTTTAGTTTTTTAAAAATTTTGAATCTTTTTTTGTTTTTGTTTTTTGGGCTAGTTTGGCTCTCACATCAGGCTTGGTTTCTCAAGGCTCGCGTTTCACATCTAGTGGGCTCACACAAGTTTGGAGCAATGCAAAGTTATGGGCTCACATCTCTAGGTGGCTCACATCATGTATTGTGTATGAAATGTCTCACATCTCACGTATCACATCTAGTGATGAGCTAGACTCATGACTCACATTATGTCCCACCTCTACTCCAAGACCCCCTAACTAATCTCTACTTCTATTATCTAATCCATGTCTTTACACTAAGTATACCCAGTTAGCTTGAGTGCAACCATGGCACTTAGAGAAATAACCAACATTATTGCTCCATCACGAGCATGCAAAAGTTGGAATTGCATGTCCAGGTGTTGGAAGAGTATGCACCACTATGAAAGGAACATCTCAATGCATAAACAAAGCATGCACAAGGGAGGGTCAAAATAATGTGGATCTTTGGTAGATGGATATCTATACCATAATGACCCATTCTGTGTGATTTCCTCCGCCCTTCAATGACCTCCCCTTATTCATTCACTATGTTGGAGAAGGGGAGAAAGGATTACTTGGGTACTACAGAAGGTTAAGCATGAGTGATGCATGGAGAGTCCAACTCCTCTACTCATAAATGCAGAATTCACAAAGCACTCTCAGTGGTGTACAACAAGGATTACAAGATTCGCAAGCAAAGATTCTGGAGCTGGAGGAACCAAATTGAGAGAAAGAGGCTTGCATTGAGAAGCTTCAAGACACCATCTCCCACATGAAGAGCACGTAGGGCGATATAGGGAGTAAAAGAGGGTGATCAATAACATTCAGAAACTTGCAGTTGGTGGTGGTACACAAGCGGAGAATTGATGCATCAAGGTTTGCTTCCTAATCTTGACCCATTGCACTTGAAGCTTTAGGCTATTTTGTAAGTAATTTGTTTTTCTTTATGCTTGACAGGACCTTCCTTAACGAAGCATGTGGGTGATAATGGTCATCAAGGTTTTGGGGATTTGCTATGTAACTATGTCAAGAGGCAAGATGTCATGTCTATTGTCTGAGATTGGCATCACAAGAAGATACTTCTAGGCGATGGCAAATGATATTATACATGACTTCATCGGCCTTTTGAGCATTGAGGAGGTCCAAAATACGTGCAATGAGGTGGACATCAGCATTAAAGGATACCAAGGCCTCCATCACTTGTGTGTGCAAAAGGAGTCGCTTCGCAAATAAGGATCACGTGTAATATTTTCCTAGCAACAAAGAGGGCATGTAATGATGATGTGCAATGCAAAATCAAGAAATTCTACCACATCAATTTGAGCTTTGATCACCTTCGTAATCCATGACATCCTTTCAAACATCCAAGCCAACACTTCATGTGTCTCCTTTGGTACTTCAAATGCCCCAAGCCACCATATTTCTCTCTCAACCTAAATGCTGAATAAGGGCGATTTGGGCTTGAGAACCCTCTCCCTGTTAGCTGCCTGACTTTTTGGACTTTCATCATTGACCTCTACACGTTCCTAACTTTCATCATCAACCTCTATAGTATCTTATCATAGCCTTTTGAAGCCATTCCAAATCCACAAATATATTATTAAACTCATTTGTAGGGGTACACGAGCCTATCATTTTTATTCTTCTTTTCCCCCCGGAAACTAAAGATGGATGAGTGTGAGCATCATCACCACCAAGGCCCCGAGTTCCCCTTGGATCATAAGGCTACGGACTCATTGACCAAGAAATGCATCCCCCTTGAGCCTCAATGATGCATTGGTTGATGCTGTGGCCATGGTGTAGGGTGAGGTACATGTGATGGAGTAAGAGCACGTGCTGCTTGAGTATTTCGAGAATGTGTAAACTGAGGTGCTCACGAAGTAGACCTCGGTGCACCCTGATGTGGTTGGGAGTGAGAAGACTTGAGACCCTAACCTCATAAACATAAAATGCACCCCAATAAACTTGGGAAAATACGCCCAACAAGATGATGAGCAAGAGATATAGGCAAATTCAATGTTTTTGATGTGAAATATGATGATCACTATTAGACTTTATACTTTACTAGTTACACTTTCCGTGTAGTCATCTACATGGACAAATGAGATGCATGTGTGGCAGGATTTGAAGGGCATATGGTCCAAATTATGCTCTTGTGCACTATGTGGGGAAGCTATTGATTCAACCATATCGCAATCGTGCACAAGGAGTTGTCCCCCAACCTTGCCTTCACCCTATATGCCCTAAAGGCCTTATTAAAAGTTTTGTGTGTAACAACTACACAATCCTTGTAAAGAAGCAATGTTTGGCATTAGAATAAAGGGCAAGGTGTTAGCTAAGGTGCTAGCTAGACCAGCTAAAGTGGAAGCCTAAGGAGAAGTTAAGTCCAAAGACATTGCTCATGTAATTCTAGCGAATTACTACTATAGGAGAAGAGACACACCTAAAAAATTATAAAGAGCATCCCCAAGGACTATAGGTGGCATCCCTTTTTTTTTTTGGTTTTGTTGGAATTAGGGTTGCAGGAAAGCACACAAAGCTTGGAGAAGAAGAAGCAAGAATGCACACAACACAAAGTGTATTAGATTGTGTCAATGTACAAAAGATAAGTTAGCCCTAGAAGGATGGGCGTATATACAAGCCGGGGGAAAAAACCTCCTAAAGAGGGAAAAAGTGCCCCAGCGGTCCTAAGTGTGTTAACATACATCACTGCCTATATATATATATGGCAACAAATCTCCCCTGGGAGTGATGGTGTGAACGAGAGCTGGCACTCATGTATAGGGGAGTGCCATGCCCGAAGTAGATCAGTCCACAAAGGGGAGCAAGCCCAAAGCTTTGCGGAAAGCTTCGAACTTCTCACGAGGAAGCACCTTTGTGAAAAGATCGGATTGCAGCCAACCAATTTTCTGATTTTTGTGCCTCATCAAATGAAAGAGGTTCTTCCTCTTCACACATACTAGACACAGCCAAAGCATAACAATCTGATGCATAAGAGGCATGCTGAAAACCTGAACGAGTACGACTAGATATAGGTGCATCAATTTTACTATCACGCAAGGTTTGCACCAGCCATTTAGGCATATTTCTAGCCTGCTCATTTTCAGCCCTATCCTCAGAAATTACATCCTCTAAATCTGCATGAGAAATAGGCTGATCTATGATGTCGTTTGAAATCTGCATAGGCTGAATATTTACCTCATTAGAACTTACATTTGAATTCCCACCTGTAAACAGAGGCAACAATGTATCAAATACATCCCGTGAGCTCACACCTGTCTCTTTGGTACATGATAACAAAGGCTGCACAGCATCTTCCACAAAAACAACATCTCGACTAATCAAGATACGCTTTGACTACGGATGATACAATCTGTAACCCTTGCTCTCAGCACTGTAACCAACAAAAATGCATTTGACAGCCTTATCATCCAATTTTTTGCGTTGTTGCACAGGCACTAAAGCATAGGCCAAGCAACCAAAGACACGCAAGTGACCAATAGAAGGCTTCCTGCCATGCCAAGCTTCGTATGGAGTAATAGACTGCAAGGCCTTAGTGGGACACCTGTTGAGTACATATGCAGCACACATGACAGCCTCAAGCCAAAACGTGAGGGGTATATGGCACTGTACATTGGTGTTTTATCCCACGACTAGCCAGAAATGCATCAAACTCTTTAGACATGTACTCCCCCCCTCGATCAGAACGGAGGGTGCCCACAGTACAATTGGATAAATTTTCAACCATAAGAAAAAATTATTTGAAGCACAAAAACACTTCGGACTTTGCCTTCAGTGGATATACCCATGCATGCCTTGAGTAATCATCAATGAAAGTCACGAAGTACAAGTGTTTACCAAATGACGGAGTTTGCATAGGCCCACATACATCACTATGTACACGTTGCAATTTGCGAGTGGCCCGCACAGAACCATCCTTTGGAAACGCAGAACGCTGCATTTTGCCCAAAATACAGCCTTCACAAACATGTTTCAATGGTGCCTCAAGAGGGGGCAATGAAGCAACCATATCAAATTTCTGCAAACACAACAAACTAGCAAAGTTCAGATGACCAAAACGAGCATGCCATAGTTTTGCATCTGAAACTGCCTTTTCATCAGAAACTGCATTTGCTGAATCTTCCACACACTTGTCATAAGAATTGAGCCTATACAGCCCACGAAACAAGGTGCCAGATGCAATAATCGTATCACCAGAAGTCAAATCATGAACAGTACATTTGTCATCCATAAATTTGACTACAAATCCAAGTCTAGCAAGCGCAGAGATAGACAATAGATTCTTTTTTATCCCTGGCACATACAAAGCATCTGAAAGTGTGAAAGCGCTACCATTTACAGCAGCAGTAAGCATAATTTTACCAACGCCCTTCACTGGGTAAGAAGCATTATTGGCACATATGACAGTATTCCCATTAGAGACAGCCTCAAGACAAGTGAACATATCACGATGCGAGATAATGTGCTTTGTAGCACCACTGTCAAAATACCATACATTAGAGTCAACAGAAACTGCCAAACATGCATCATGTACAGATGGGTCATACTGGCAATACACGCTAAACGCCCATTCTGTATCCTGCACAACATTTGCAGAATCTGCATTTGTAGAAGCATCCGCTATTGTGGCTGCATTTGACTCTTTCTTCTTTGCCTCTTTAGCCTTTAGCTTAGGGCATTTCTTAATGACATGATCATTTGCCTTACAATAGTTGCACCTGGTCTTTTTCTTACCTTTATCAAGAGCCTTCTCAGACTTATTGTTGCTACCTGTGGAAGGAGAAGAAGTTGTTGCAGACCTACTAATAGGAGAAGAAACAGTGGAAGGGGCTGCCTTACCACTTCTTCTCTGCTCTGCTGGGCAGCAATACAACCCTTAAAATTTTAGTCTTAACCATTAAAAGTAAACTACGGTCAACAAAGACCATCTATTTACTCACGCAAAAAGAAATATAACATAAATGTTCTATGTGCTCCTTGGCATGCAAAAGGAGCACTTAAAGCTCTAGAGTTATCAAAAGCTTCACCTTTGAATCTTGTTAGATTAGTAAGCCTTCATTTATTCCTAGTTTTTGACTAACTTACCCCTATTTATCTACAAAACTTACACAGTTTTACCTATGGGTGCACTTCTTCAATTTAAAAAAGGATGACTACTATGGTACTTCGCACAATCCTTCTAAGGAAATTCATCAAACTTGGTCCTTAGATTAAGTTCCTACATCTGGGAGGTATAATTTCAACCCAATTCAATGCTTGTACTCCCTAATCCCCGGGAGCTATGTAGTTCACCCTCATTTTCATGCTCTAAAATTCTTTAATTCTTAAGGGAAAATATGCCTAAAATGTATTCAATTATAGGAAGTACAATTTCAACCCAATTTAAAGCTTTGGTTCTCAATGCATGTACTCTCTGAGCTGGGTTTTATATGTAGTTCTCCCTCATTTTCATGCCATTCACTTCTCATTTTTTGATTAGTCGTGGGGTTTTGGGCAGTTTTTTGGTGGGAAGTAGGCCAGGTGACCTTCTCTCACGCCAATTGGACCTTCTCCTTGGCTCTAGTTTGACCCTTCTTGTAGTGTTTTGGGCTCTAACTTCAAAAATAAATTAATCGCTACAACTCACTAGAGATCAAGTGTATTTAGAGGGAATGTTATGGGGGGCAATATATATAGGCTAAGGGAGTGATTTCCTTGTGCTCCAACTTGACCCTTCTCCCAATGTTTTTTGCTCCAATCTCAAGGTTTAATTGACAGCTACAAACCATAAGAGATCAAGTGTATTTGGAGGGAATGTGTTGGGGGGGGGAGGGGGGGCTTATATATAGCCTAAGGGAGTGAGATCCCAGAAAGGAAGGTATGCCACTTGGTGGCACCTTTCTTTCTCACATTTTTAGAAATAGGGTTATCTATAAAGGCATGGTTAAGAGGTTCTATTTTTTTACTTAACACTCTTTTCCTTTAATTAAAAACTTCTATACCACGTACACCTTATAACTTAACCTTACCTTCATATATTCATATTTTTTGGAATCCCATGCATTGGAACTTTTTTTTTTTGGATGGTTACCCCCACCATTTTATGCTTCAAGACCATGTATTCATGTTTTTTGGAAGCCCATGCAATGGAACTAGTTTTGGGATGGTTACTCCCATCATTTTATGCTTCAAGACCCAAGGAAATTTACATTTTGCCCAAATAAGATATTCCCCAAATCCCATTTAATTAAATTAACTCCTCCTCCTAATATTGGCACATTTTCTAGTTTACCAAGTTTGATAGTATCAATTAAGATTTTGTCTTCTTTTGATGTTCTCAGAGGGTTGAGACAATAAAATTTTGAGGGATCACATGACCTAAATCAGAGTTTGGATGCCCACTTTCCTATTTTTTGTCTGATCCCGACCCCATCAAATGTTCTCATCAAAATTGTAACTTTAAAAACACAACTCAAACAGAGTCCAAACTGGAAAAATGATCACATACACATGTTTATGAAGCTAAAGAGAAATTTTCCAAATGAATAAATACTTCATCAAACCTACACATTCTCTCTCTAGAAATTTGAGTAGAAAATATGTTTATTTACACATGCTTACACCTTTGGGTTATCCTTGGGGAGTAATCTTAAACACTTCCAACACCGAGGGGTTAGCCTATCATTCAACACTTAATCTATGAATTGGGTGTTCAAGAATGCACTCAATCTAACCCATGGGTTAGCCTATCATTTGACACTCAATTTGTGAATTTGGCGTTTAAGAATGCACCCACTTGTCACTTTTTCTTTCACTCACACATACCTCAAAAAATAAAGTATGCACACACTCCTCTGAATACAATTTAACAACTCTTAGTGTATTCACAAATTTAAATTTATATACAAAAATTCACCATAAACCTTCATAGCCTACGAATTACACATCCAAGTCCACTTGAGAATTATGCTCGAGTTCTCAAAACTATACATTTGAGAATTACACCCCAGCTCTTGGAATTACACATCCGAGTACAATATCTCCTTGATTCTAAGCTCCTTTAGTTCTTCCCTATTTTCCAATTGTTGTCCTGATGAGTGGTCATTCTATTATCTAGATTTATGTGATTTATGGCTCGAGAAGCTAGCTTAGAAGCTACCATCTTGATTCTAGGATTGTCTCTAGAAGCCTCAGTGTAAGAATCTTTTGTAGAAATAGCATAATTGGTCCTGCCCATCGTGGGTCCCTCTACTATTCCTAGTTGGGTCTGCTATACCAAGTCTCAGGCTTCACTCAACCTCGAGATCTCCTCTCTCGGGTTAGGATATTCTTGTAGTTTCTTGGGAAGGGGTTCTTCATATATTGGTCTCTGTTTGTATTCTCCTTTCCTGGCTCTCTTGGCCATTTCCAAGAGTTTGTATATCCTATACATTATTAGGATGGATCCATCATCATCTCACTACTTTTTATCGTTCGTTCCTCATCTAAAGTGATTTGAATAGGAGGTTTTGGAATGTCTTCAATTTTAATATAACTTGTAATATCTTCAATTTCAATATATCTTGGATCATCCCTTGGATTCCTAGTTTGTTTTTGCCTCTCATCCCTATGGGCTTGCAATGCCTTTTAGGCTTTTTCTTTAAGCTCTTTTGTTTTGTCCATGAGGATCAAATCATCGGGGTTTCCCACTCCCCATTCTTTGTTTAAGGTAATTTGAGTGGAGGAATCTGGAACATCCTCAATCTCAACTAACATGGTAGGTATCTTGGGTTTTTCTCTTTTGTTTCATTCACCTCCTTAATACCTTGATAAGTCCTTGGTTTGAGTGGTTCGGTTGTAGGTTCATTTAGCAATGCTAGTGCCTTTACCTTGCTATGGTCTCTAATTTTTCTTTTCCCTTATTTGCTCTTAGGGGGTCCAAGATGTTATGGATAGGGAATTGCTTAGCTTGGGCCCTTGTCTCATGATCTCCAGTGGAACTTCTTTTTCGTCATCTGAAGAAGACATCGGGCATGTTACACTGGCTATCCCCAACCCCGTGATAGTAGGCGATGACGTATTCATGGGAGGATATAGGTTTGTTGGCTTAAGAGGGCAATCACACTAATAAAATGATCAATGCCACACTTTGCACATCTCTATTCAAACGCTGGTAGGTTAGCACTTGTTATTGCTTTTGGGTTAGCTCTTATACTTGGGAAATCGAGGCCACTCTGTAAGGGCCTTGACATCTAAAGTAGGCTAAAGGAGCTCATCTTGGTGCATTGATATCTCTTGTTCTCGTCGAGATAAGCTCCTAATGCTATTTTCATTAATATAGTTAGTTGTGCTACTGCTAGTGCATATTTAGGATCAAATGTCCTGGTAAGGCCATGTGGTGTTCACCCCTTTGGTGGACTTCCAACTGTTGAGTCTAGATATTTGACATATAAGTCAAGTGCGTTCTGAGGTTCATCGATAATTGGCTTAATCTTGACTAACCTCATAAGAGTGGATCTCACCAAGGCTAGTTGAGAAGGTAACACTAGAGGTAGAATCTCTGTGTTGTCCCTATAAGAATTCTTACTTGAGTAAGTTGCATCATTGGGAGGTGGCATTGGTAAAGCTAATGGTTGTGGAAGTGCAATGCTAGCACTCCAATAAATCTTATCATTCACTGGGCATGGTAGCGGTTGGTTGATTTGTAATTTTTATCTTATACAATACCCACACCCTTGATTTGCTCTAGCTTCTTTGAGGAGGACATGGCATTTATGAGCTGTGTGGTTGCTTCTACAAAACATCACACCATATCACTTCACGTCTAGGAGCTAAATGAGAATGGCTTGATTCCCTCAGAGTGACCTTGAGTACTTCTTTGAGTCCTTTTGATCATATAGTCTTGCTATATCTTCAGCACTCTTGGTGGCACCCTTAGGTGCCTCGGCTTTAAAAAAATAAAATTGTGGCTCTTAACTAACGCTAGGCTCCATTTTGTCAATGATTCTGACCTTATATTGTTTGTGGATGGGGTGCTAGTAAATTTTTCATTCAAGTCTATGGCATTCAAGCAACACTCTAATGTTATGTAGTTTCTTGCTTCTCAATCCTTCCAAGAACAATACAATTAGCCTGGTTTGGCTCGATTTCTCCTATGTAGAGCACTTGTTATTCAAGTTATTAAGACGATTAATGTAGTCTCTCACGATTTTGTGTTCGAGCTACTGTTATGGGCTACCGCACCTCCCACCACACATCCACAGTTGGAAGAAGCAATAGACAACAACTATCGCTAATTACCAATGCTTTGAGAGCTCACGTCCCTAGAGGCTCTCTAAGCTCACTTTTGGAAGCTCTACTCCTCCAATCTCCACCTCCACGCTATCACCACCACGGAGTCATTCACACCACAATCCAAGGAAATATTCCTCTCACTAACCAATACACATGCATAGAAGAGGAACATGCACTAGAGTACAATCTCTCTCAATCTCTCTCTCTCTCTCTCTCTCTCTATATATATATATATATATATATATATATAGATATAGATATATATATATATATATGTATATATATATATGTATATATATGTATATGTATATATATGTATATATGTATATATATATATATCACAAGACAAAGCAAGAGCTCTCATAGCACAAAGGGGGATTGTGTGTTTCCATTATGAGAAATTGCCTTATATACAGTTGGCCCTTATTCACACTTGGGCACCCAAAACTTACTAACTAAGGCCTTGGGTGGCCAGTATCTCATAATGTACAACCTTTATAGTGCCTTTACATTACACTTATTAATGTCCTCAAATGGAGGAGCATCTTTGTTAAACCAAAGTGGGATTAACATCCCCCCTACCTGATGTAGGTTATGTCCTCAAAACCTCTTACCTAGAAAGACTTGGTCACTGAACTCATGTCTATATAGAAGTTCTAGTGGGATTGAAGCTTTTTAAGGGTTCTTTTGAATGCGGAGTGTGATGTATAGAATCCGGTGTCTACCATATCCTCGAATGTGACATGCATGTAACTTGGTAGACACTTGAGGTGATGATAATAAAGCATCATGCCTCGTTTATTCGGGTCTTTGTTCATGTCAAAGCAAAGCTTTTTGGTATCAAATCCATCATACCTTTCTTTAGGTTGATCACAATAAGCACTATGATTAACTTCATGAATTTGACGGCAGCAACTATGTACGGATTTAAAATTCTTTGCCATGCTCGTATCCATGTGAGCATTTGCTGCCTTCAACTTGTGATATCCTGGAATGTTGATGGCAAAAATTGAGGGAAGTTGTAACAGACTTGAGAATCCCTTTGCTTTGCTCTTCATGGAACTGGAGTGGATTGAGCCTTCTTTTGATTGGCATGAAAGTGGATCCACCCTTTCTGTTTTGGCGGGGAGCATTGGTACTGAAAACTAAACTCTGGCACTGTGAGGTGCTCCTTGCGCCAATCAAGTTGTATTCTAAAATCCTCAAGTCGGCGGGGGTTATTATCATTTGTGTTTATTTCTGTATATCCTTCCCTTATATGTACTAGAAACTGTTTGCACCATCTCTGCAAAAATAATAACTGGTCATGAACATTATACAATGCGGATTTCTAGCAGATCGACCAAGTGTGGGTTGGCTAGCTTGGTGTATCATGTCACATTTTCCTATAAGGTCCCCTCTCCTCCCATTGGTAGCAGCTCTTCCAATTCAGGCATTGGGGCTCGGAGAGGGTATGGTACATATGGTTGCTTCCGTAACTCCATGGTAGAGTAGGCATCTGGCATGATTCTTCGGGTAGGCTTAAATGGTGTAATGACAAAGACTCAATGACATTTGTATCTGGAAAAGCTTGTATGTCATCTTGAGGGGGAAGATCACGTACCTCATCAAGCTATCGTGGTGGAGATAGAGTTGGTGCCGGTAACTCCTCGGGGGCGAGAGGGTTAGTGGGAATATGAACTGGGGTAAAAGAGTAGCAGGAGAAGATACAATCAGCCTTAGTTCTGTTAGTAGGAGAAACACTAGGAAAGGGATTTAGTAGCTTACTGGAGATGGAAGTAAACATTGGGTAAGCAATAGATGTTGAGGATCCTAGTGCTTCTTCTTATCCTTCTCCTGAATTGGGTGGCGGTTGGGTGGCGGTTGGGGGTGGGCTTATTAGTTTTCATAAATTCTTATCCTTCTCCTGAATTGGTGGGTGGGCTTATTAGTTTTCATAAATTCTTGGAGGTCTAGGATTTCTTCTATGGTAATATTGGGATATTCGATATGTTCTTTATCAAAATTATAAACCACAGTGGTGAGAAACCCCTCCAGGTGTTTAGGGATATTTCTATATAGTTTTATAATACCATATGGATGATATAATGTTGATTTAGAGAGATTTAAATGTTGATGAGTATTATAAACTTCAATCCACCCTTGGATAATTACCCAATGATAGCTATGTGCAACAACTTTGTAGTTGGCTAGTCATCTGGTATAAACAGGTTGAGTTTATCGATATTGTCATCCAAGATAGCCGATTGTTGTAGCACTTGACACCAACTATGAAGGTTGAGCACTATTAGGTGTAATGGGAAGAAGAAAATGTCGACTGCGTTAGTAAGTACTAGATCCCCCCTCTAAGGATTCCCATTACTAAGGTGGGATCTGCATCTCTTTCCGTATTCTGATGTCTAAGTGTTAGGTCTCCTAAACTGAGGTCGTCGGTTAGGTTAATTTTGCATTGAAGAAGAGAGAGGGTTAGTGTAGATAAACACAAAGTGAGAGTCTGAGGAGGGGCCAGACTGGAAATGAACTTATCTCTGAAGTTCACTCGATGAGTTGTCGTAGTTCATCGGGTTGATCATCCCTTTGAGGTCATTGGATGGAGTGTGAGCCGTCGCTCTAGTTCCTAGATCTTGGAGTCTTCGTCGTTAAAGGAGTGTTGAGATGGCTACCTCATGTACCTCTCGAGCAACCGCTAGCTCCGTGTATCATCTTCTGGCTTCATCTTTGGCTATGCTATGGGATGTGGTTTGAGCTTGAGCCTCTGTGACTACTAACAGGTGCTCTGTGCCGCCAAGGTTTGGGTGCTATGGAATTGTTGGTTCACATGCTCAAGAACTTGTTGGTGGCTTACCAACATTTGATCCATCTCTTATGTCTTGGTGTTGATAACCTCATTGAGGTCTCTGAGCTTCTCTGCATGTGCCTTGTTCAGCTATTCTCTTTCTTTTTGTAGGCTAGCCACCTGTTGTTTTGTGAGGCAGCAAGTGCCTCCTTGAGCTCTTGGATCTATTGACTGTACCCTTCTTCTTTTGCCTAGAACATGGCGTGTGCTTCCCTTAACTGCTGTGTGTGATGTACCTCTTTCTCCTTGGTGTGCGCCACTTCTTTTTGGAGTTGTTCATTTGCTTGATTAACTTGCACTTTGAGCTCATTGTTTTCTTTGGTTGTTCTGACTATGGTCGGCGGTCTGACTATGGTCGGCGGGCTTAGTAGTTGAGAGTGCCCTTGCATGGTTTGAAGCCTTGCTTCTTATTCTTTTGTTGCCTTTAAACCCTTAATGAGCACCTTGTGTGTGGCATCATCGTAGAGATTGCACCTGTTCTATTTTGTCTCTGAACTGCTGCCACAATTCTTCATGTCTGTCATGCAGTAGATGAGTGGTGAGAAGGTGACAATGCCACACTCTTTGTTCCTGTGTCCAAATAGAGGAGCTAGAAGAGGCTGTGCCATCTGCTTCAGGAAATTGAAGTTGGAGCAATCTATCAAGACCTTCCATGGTTTCTTTGAGAAAGGTATCGGCACCCTTAGGTATATTTAAACATTCTAGGAAGGAGCCTGTGCCTAGAGCACCTTCAAAGTCGAGTCTCCTTCGCTTTTGCTGGGGCTAGGGCTTTCCTCTATCCTCTTGCGTTTGTCCACTTCTTGTTCCTTTTGGGCAGCCTCTGGAGGTTTGGATGTGGTCTCTTCATTCTTGTTGCCCACATCTGTTTGTGGTAATGGCTGTTCCTCTTCTTAAGCTTGTGTGGCACCTATCTCATATGAAGTGGGAAGATCCTATAGCGGTGAGAGGTTTTTGAATACAAGGGTGGCAGGGCTGGTAGGTGGTGTTTATAGTATTGACTCTTGATTTCTGGTCTCGGAGGGTAACTTCCCTATTAAGCTCATGCTCTCCATTCCCAATTCTAGGTTAAGTGTGGTTGTTACCTTTGGTGGTGCTTGGTGTTCCTCGAGAGCCTGCTGATATACGAGGTAATGTCTTGCGACCTCTTCTTACAGGCGCTTGGTCTCCTCTTTCACCTGCTATAGTAGGTTGCCCCTCATCTTTTTAGGCTTCCTTGGCTTCTTACCTTCTTTGACCCCCTTGGAAATGCCCTGTATAAGCTCCTTTGTCTCTTTAAGGATAGCTTGTCCTTGTTGCAGCTCTTCTGGTATGTTTTTTGGTGGCGCCATGTCTCCTTGGGCATGTGATATTTCCACTTCTTGAGAGCCTTGGGGTATGGGGATGCTACCTGCATGGCTTAGAACCTTTGTGAGGAGGTAAGGGTTGCACACTTTGGATTGGTGAGACCGAAGATAGTTCTTCATTTCCTTGTGGATGTACCATGCCCAATCTTCGGATTTCTCCTCATGTACTTTGGTGATTCTGTGGAGAGGGATCCTGTTATACCTGTCTGCGCTGGTTTCACTTGCATGAGCATCGACATCGCTCGATAAGATCTTTCATCTGCTTCCTCACATATGTTCTCATACTCAGCCCCATTGGAAATATAGGAGACCTTCTTGAGAATGTCCTCCATGGGCTTCTGATCTAGTGGGTGCACAAGTGACGGAATGGGAGGGGGAAACTGTAGTGCATCTCTGATTATGGCTTCAGTGATGAGAACCTACTTTGTAGATCTATCTGGCTTTGTGATGGTCCCCCTTTTTGTGTTCTTGTCATAGGATTTGATAAATTCTACACATAGTGATGGGTTGATTGTCTGGGGGAGTACCTCTGCCATCTTTCCTAGCCCCACCTTCTCCAGCTTATAACACACATTAGTGTCTTCCATAATCTTTAAGCACTTCGGGCTATGGTATTGGAAGATAATTTTTCCTTGATTGTTCTAGATATCTCTTTGGAGCACGGTTCCTTGTAAATCTTGCGCATATGGCCCCAAACATGTTTGTAGCATGGTCTCATGTAAATCTTGTGTGCATATGGCCCTAGATATGTTAACTTTGTGCCCCTTTTCACCCGCTTCATTTTGACGGCCGTCGATGATCCTATTACACTAGCTTGGGTGACGGGGCCGAGTTCCCTTCACACTCTGGGTCAGAGGCTTCTAAGGATGCCATTTATAACATTTTCAAAATAGCATCAGTTATCATTGTTGGCAGAAACTCGTGGCCTTAGTGGTGCTTTTTTCTGTGTGTGTCAGTGTTTTCCTAAGCATTGGGGTATGATGAAAAGAGTGTTAGTGTGGTGAGAAATTTTAACAATAAAGGATAGATGTTTTGAATTAGCAAAAATCCTTGGACTTTGTGAATTAGTGTTTTCTCCATGAAGAAGCAACAGGGGGGAGTCTGTGAGCTGACAGTGCGTGAATTGTTGATAAGTTGTGAGGTGTGAAGGTGTGAAGGCGTGAGGGGGGAGTCTGTGAGCTGACAGTGCGTGAATTGTTGATAAGTTGTGAGGTGTGAAGGCGTGAAGTAGTAGAGAGCGTGAAATGTTAACTTGTGAACTGTTAAACCATGAAATAGTAGAGTTTAGGTTACGATGTGGACTGTTAAGGCGTGGTGTTATTTCGTGAATTGTTAAGCCATGAGCTATTAAATCATGAAGTGTTAAGGCACGAGCTAGTAGTGCATGAACTGTTAACTCGTTAAACGTTAAGTCGTGAAGTAGCAGGTGTAGGTTACGACTAAAAGTGTGTGATGTGTGTTAGTGATTCACTATTGCGAAAAGCAATCTATCATTTAGAAGGTGGATTTTAGGACAAAAATTGATTATTCGTAAAACCGAGATGGGGTTTTGATGTCGTGAAATAGTAGATTGTTATTTCACGTGTCCAATCCTACATTCTTTTGTGAGTGAGAGGATTGATGGAAGTGGTCCTCTTGAAAAAAGCAGATAGGTTTCATGATGTCGATAAAAAGTATTAAAAAGAAAGAAAAAGAATAGATGCAAGCATTTAGGGTATTGGAAAACCCAGTGACGTGGGCAATAGTCTCACAACAATGACATTAAATCACGATTGAAGCAATCGAAAGTAAGGCCTTGAGTTCCTACTTGAGAGATGAGTGTGGTGAAATGTTGGGAAGACGGAATGTAGATAATGATCGTGCGAACAGCAGGTGGAGACAAAGAAGACCTTGGAAAAATGACGAAGAAGATGCACGAAAAAGAAAAGAAGCTGTATGTATTGCCTAGCCATCGGTCCTAGTGGCCATATTTATTGGGCATGCCATGTGTCTGACTACGATACACAGAAACATAGTGACCGTTTCACTGCGTGAACTGGCATGAGGTAGTTCATGATGTGGACTAGCTGGAAGCGTTTCACGACATAAAATAGCTCAAAGTAGTTCATAACATGAAGCAGCCCATAGCGGTTCACGAGGTGAAACAACCTCGTTCCCTTTTGCATGCAAATCTTGATACCCTATGGATTCCTATGCGTTCGAACATTCCAAGGCCACACATAACCCATTCAAAGGAGTAGAATTGTACACGTGAAACGTATGAACATGTTCCATGGCGTGAATTGCATACCCCCCTTAACCTTATACCCATTTGGAGTTTTTGCTTGGAGCTAGGTACTCCGTGCCACCCTCCTCGCTTTTATTGCCATGGGAACCAAGTTTGTACTTTGGAGCTTGTGGGTATGTGCTCTTGTTCACAATGAGATCTTTTGACTTTTCCTTCCATCTAGTGGAGGAGTACATCTACTGAATCTTGGTGAACCTTTTTTGTTCTCGTGTGATTGCACATCTGCATTACCTTGGTCCACAAATTGGCCCACCTTTATCTCTTTGGTGGGTTATATTGGAGCTGTCGCACTCCCTTGTTTACTTGGTTGAGCAATTTTCTTCTTCCAGACAAATTTTGGTGCTACCTCAATACTTGATTTAGCTGGGATGTGATTATGCTATGCTTATGGCTCTCTTTTGTTCTTCTGGAGAGGTACACGCAATATTGGATCTTGGGTTGGTTTTTGGTACCCATACCTTTGCATTTCCTTGATAATATCCCTGTGCTGCTAGTAAGTCTTTTCTGACCCACCACTTTTGAATGTTGAGTGGTGTTTGGGCATACTTGGGTTGCTGCTTCCTCTCCTTGGATTGGTTCCCTTATCTCTTGCTTGTAGCTTTGCTTTCTTGCTTTGACACCCACAGGGTTTTGTCCTTATCATAGTATACTTGGGCTTGAATCTAGGACTAGGGAACCCATTTTTGTCTGACTGGATACCTTCACTACCTTTTATGTGGTTCTCTTGAGACTGGTGATGCTAGTTTGAGATGGACGCATGTTCTGTTGATTCATCTGCTTTACTTGGCATTGGTGGCTCCATGTCGCACTCTTTGTCTGACTGGATACCTTCACTACCTTTTATGTGGTTCTCTTGAGACTGGTGATGCTAGTTTGAGATGGACGCATGTTCTGTTGATTCGTCTGCTTTACTTGGCATTGGTGGCTCCATGTCGCATGTAACTACCTTTCTTTCCTTATTTAATGGACTCCATAATGGGAGGGTGATGGTTTCTTTGCCATCGTTGAGTTGTACTGCCTATTTTTCCCATTGGATGTTACAGTTGCTAGCGCGCTGCAAATCCAAGATCGTCCAAGAATCATCTCCTCAACGATGGTTTCTTTGCCATCGTTGAGTTGTACTGCCTATTTTTCCCATTGGATGTTACAGTTGCTAGCACACTGCAAATCCAGGATCGTCCAAGAATCATCTCCTCTTTTATGGTTCCTACAAGCATAACAAATAACTTCCCAACCAAGGGATTATTTTTTATGGAAATATTAACATTGAAAAATCCCACTATTTGCGTAGCTGATAAATGCACATTGTGAACGTGTGCAACGGTTGCCTCTAGGTGGGGTTTGTTTAGAGCTACCCATGTCTCCTATGGAATCAAGTTATGACTTGATCCCGTATCAATTGATGCGATGCTCATTGTGTGACTATCCTTTGTAGAGACATTTACACTGAGTTGTGTAGGCTCAATATCTAGATCATTCTTGTCAAGCAAGGTGAGTGAAGCCATGTTTACATGTAACGTTCCCCCTTGGAGTCTCTGTTTTGCTTTGACTTCCCTTGCCTTGGCTTCTACTTGAGCTTGCCTGATTTTTTCCTTTACTAGCTCTTTCTTTTGTTTTAGAAGATGCTCTTGTGCGAGTATTTCTTGGGTCAGGGGTCCATAATATTTTTTGAGTTTACTTCCGTTGGTATATTCTTCCATTTCTACCCCATCGATGGTTTCGATTCAGATTGACCCTTTGAAAAGATGCAGGGGGAAAGAGAGTTTGAGCTCTTTTGCAAGCACACACACACACACAAAACCCTAATAGAGAGCACACAAGGTGAGAGGCTGAAAATCTTCTTCTTCTTCACTCAACACTCAACACACCATATACAAGATAAGAGTACACACAATATGAAAGGTACTCAACCAAATACATACAAGGGTTCTCTATAGTGTGAACCCAACTAAATGAGCTGGCACTATAACTATGCCAGTCTCTAGAATGGCTGTCACACAGCCTGTCATCCCACTGGCCGCATATCACCCATGATCTCACCAACCATGCCAGTGGTGTAAGTGTGGGGGCTATCCCCCAGGTGGGTCATTAGTGTCTACCGCCTCACTAGACGAGCTCGATATCTCAACACTCCCCCTTAAGCTCAACTCCATCTCATGTACACCAAGCGAAGCCCTGAATCTACGGAGCTTCTCTGTACACTAAGCGAAGCCCTAAATCTGCGGAGCTTCTCTATACCCAATGCTTTGGTGAAGATGTCAGCTACCTGATCCTGTGTGTGCTGACATAAACAAGGTCAAGGTCTCCTGCCAAGACCTTCTCTCTGACAAAATGGTAGTGGACCTCTATATGCTTTGTGCGAGCATGAAAAACTGGGTTCCTGGCCAATTGTATATTGTTAATGTTGTCACAGAAAATAACAACTTATCTATCCACTGATAGACCCAAATCTGCAAGTAGCTTTCTCAACCGAGCTACCTCACATGCTGCCATAGCAGCTCCTCTGTACTCGGCCTCTGTACTGGATAGAGCAACCGTAGGTTGCTTCTTGTTGCTCCAAGTCACAACAGCACTCCCCAAAGAAAACATGAAGCCACTAGTAGATCTTCTATCTGAGATACTACTAACCCAATCAGCATCTGTGTACCCATGTACACATATCTGTGTCCCAGTTTCATAAAACAGCCCACAATGCAAAGTAGACCTCACATACCTCAGTATGTGTCTCAATGCATCCAAATGCGGTTTCTGTGGAACCTGCATAAGCTGACTCACCAACCCAACAGCATAGCTCAAATCTGGTCTGGTGATCGTCATGTAGATCATACTTCCTACTATGCGTCTATACATAGTAGGATCCTCCAAAATCTCTCCTGAATCTGCACTCAACTTGCCATTCTGATCCAATGGCACGGAAATAGGCTTACAGCCTGTCATACCATACTTGAACAACATGTCCAAGCTATACTGTCTCTGCAGTAATCCAATACCATGTGGTGACCTAATCACCTCAATGCCCAAGAAATATCTAAGCTCCCCCAGATCCTTCATCTCAAACTTCTGTCTAAGCAAGATCTTTACATCAAAGATCTCTGCATCATGGTCCCACGTAATGATCAAGTCATCTATAGATGAGAACAAGCATAACCCCTCTATCACCGTGTCTCACATATAGCGAGAAATCTGCATTGGCTACATGAAAGCCAATAGTGACAAGATATTCAAAAATCTTGTCAGACCATGCTCTTGGTGCTTGTTTTAAGCCATACAATGCTTTCTTCAACCTGCAACAAACATGCTCGGGGTGACTCACATTCTCATAACCAGGTGGCTGCAACATATACACCCCTTCCTGCAAATCCCCATGCAAGAATGCATTCTTTACATCCATCTGATGTAAAGACCATTGCTTTGACGCAGCCACTGCTATCACAACTCTCACTGTTGCCATCTTGGCAACCGGGCTGAAAGTTTCCTCATAATCAATGCCATATGTCTGCGCATACCCTTTGGCTACCAATCTAGCCTTATACCTGTTTATGCTCCCATCACTGTTATGTTTTACTTTGTACACCCACTTGCATCCAATGGCTTTCTTGCCTTCAGGCAATTGCACTAAATCCCAAGTCTCATTTCCATATAGTGCATCCATCTCCTCATCCATAGCTTTCTCCCAACACACATTTTCAACAGCCTCATCAATGCATGTGGGCTCTACAACCTGCACAACCTTTGCCATATATGCATAGTGATGTGCCACATAACCATCATAGGTTAAACCTCTGCATAGGGTTTTTCACTCTCCCAAATCTTCGTAGCTTTTTATTCATGGCTTCCATAGCCTTCTTTACACCAGGTGTTCTCATAGCTGGGATCCCAAGCTCCTCATCAAGGCTCATCTCTGAGCCACTAGACTCTCCATCAACATGAGAATGCCCTGCAGAAATGTCAGGCATACTAAGGGGCTCAACCACTTTCTCTTTTCCTTTACGTGATGTACTAATCACATTTGCAGGAGTGTTATTATAATGCAGCCTGCCACTCCATGGTCTATCAACAGACCCAGTAGATGAGGTCTCTCCTGGTCCACTCAAAGACTGTGATTGTTGACTTGCATTCTGTGTAACCACACTTCCACTCACATCAGCCCCAACAGCTTCTTTTTCAGTAGCATATCAGCTGCCTATCTCATCAACAAAGACAACATCCCTGCTTACCCTCAACTCACGTGTAGCAGGGTTATAACACCTGTATCCCTTTTGCTCAAGGGAATATCCAATAAACACACATTTTTCAGCTTTTGGATCCAGCTTAGTTCTCAGCTCATCTGGCACATTCACATATGCAATGCATCCAAAGACTTTCAGATGAGACAAATTAGGTTTTCTGCCAGTAAATCTCTCCTCTAGAGTTACATCATGTATGGCTGCAGTTGGAGTCCTGTTCATGATGTATACTGCTGTAGAAACAGCCTCAGCCCAATAGCTATGCGGCATATTCTAATCTTCCATCAATGCTTGCGCAATCTCAGCAATGTGCCTATTTTTCCGCTCAGCAACTCCATTTTGCTGCGGAGTGTATCTGCATGTAAACTGTCTCCGAATACTATTCTTCTTCAAAAATTCAGAGAACTCATTGGAGAAGCACTCTCCCCCTCCATCTGACCTTAGGCACTTTACATATTTCCCTGTTTGCTTTTTAACCAAAACTCTGAAATTCTGAAAATGAGTGAACACCTCACTCTTCTCCTTCATGAAATATACCCACACTTTCCTTGTGTGGTCATCAATGAATGTCACATAATACCTGCAGCCTCCCATAGACATGGTCTTCGTAGGACCCCATACATCTAGTGCATTTCTGCTCACATATCTGTTACGTGGAAATACATGCTTTGTTTGCTTTCCAAGTTGGCATGCTTCACATATTCTCTGCATACCTTCCACTTTAAACTTTGGCAGCCCTGTCACAATTCCTTTAGTCTGCATAGACTTCATTCTCTGCACATTCACATGTCCAATTCTTTTATGCCAAATGTTTGTGTCTGCAACAATTCTTGAACCATTTGCAAACATCGCAGCACTAATTTCTTGCATGTCTACATTCAACGTAAACATTCTGTCCACTATGTTGCCTTTTGCAACCAACCTGCAGCACTTGTCTTTAAAGTCTTCAACATAACAACCATCAGGGTTAAACCGAACCTGCAAACCCTGCTCAATCATCTGGCCATAACAACCATCAGCAGGGTTAAACCGAACCTGCAAACCCTGCTCAATCATCTGGCCAACTGAAACCAGATTCTTTGTTATGTTTGGAACGTGAAGTACATCTGCAAGGTACTTCACTTTGCCATCCTGCATAGACAATGGCACATATGCAACATGGGCAATTGGATGAGCAATGTCATCCCCTGTTTCCACAAAACTTGGTCTTTCAAGGTCTTTCAAGGTTTTTCATCTCCTTGAACCACTCCCCATGACTTGTCATGTGGTTCGAAGCACCTGAATCCACATACCATACATCATCTTTTTGTGCTACTTCAACATTTTCAGACATGGCATTCACGACATGCTGCATAACAAATAACCTTTCATTATCCTCATTGTTTCTGCTTGAGGATGCATAGTTGTTCTGCTACACTTTCCCATTTTGAATGTCAGCCTGCTTCTTATAACATTCTGCCTGCACATGTCTAGGCTTACCACAATAAAAGCATTCACGTGCATCATTATATTGCCTTTGCCAATTTCCACGTCCTCTTTGACTCCCCCTGCCTCTGAATTTGCCTCTTCCACCTGTGTGTTGTTGATGTTGTTGTTGTGTATTCTGGGATTGTTGTTGTTTTGCTGCTGCTGGCCATAATTCTGATTACCTGTTCGGCCACCTCCTTGACCGTGTCCACGGCCTCCTCTACCTCGTCCTCTTCCGGAACTTGTGTAGAAGGCCTGTTGCTCTGAACTATTTTTGTTTTGTGAAGACTGTTGGTCTTCACCCAAGCTCTTCTCTTCTATAATGAGCATAGACACCAAGTCTGTAAAGTTGGGAATGTTTTCCCGAGTCTGAATAGACGTCTTGAACGCCTTGTATTGTGGCACGAGACCACGTAGACAGACTTCCACCTTATCATCATCATCTACTGACACACTAATAGATGCAAGGGATTCCACAATACCCTTTATCTTCAATGCATAGTCATTCATAGACATGCTCTTTTTCTCCATAATATGAAGTTCATTCTTCAACTGTATCTTACGTGCCTTGGTATTTGTTTCATAGAGTTTTACTAAGGTGTCCCACGCCTCCTTGGGGGACTTGGCATCCTGAATGTGCCCAATCATGGTGTCCTGTATACTAATGGAGAGCCAATACATAACTTTCCTGGCTCCTTGGTTCCAGTCTTTAAACTCTTTCACATCTGCACAGCAGTCGGATTTATGTCCGGTATCTTCGGTGCCTCTTCATGCTCACCTTCTATGTAGTCCCAATAGCCCTTTCCCATCAGGAAATTCGTCAACCTGAACCTCCAAGCATGGAAGTTGTTCTTATCAAGCTTCTTAGCCACAATCTGGGTTATGCCATCATTTGACTCGAGTGGTCTTCCTAACATCCCTCTTGCTTGGGTTTGCAATTGAGCCTCTTTAAGCCTTGCTTGGACCCATTTAATGCTGAGGTGAGTCACAACTATATCAAATCCTAAAGTCTCTTCAAATATCTACAAAGAGCATGGACCTCTTCCCTGGAGGTGTCTCCACAATTCCTAAAGTCTCTATATTTTAATCACTACTAAGAGCATGGAGACATCTCTTCCCTAGAGATGTCTCCATAACCGCTCAATGTAATCTCTTCTTTGTTTCTTCCTCGCCACATTCCCTTAGTTTGTTTTAGCTCCCTCTCATGTGCCTTACCCCCTCCCAAACACGCTTAGCATGCTATCATACTGATTAGGACCATGTGTGGTATGGTTGCATCATGTACCCATGTGCTAATTCACCTTAATTAATCATCGATTGATTTTAGAGCTAAAACAACCAAAATTTTAACCATTTTTCCGGCCAGACAGATAAATTTACCAGAAATAGCACTCTGGTTTGTCTTGCACAAACTGCTGTATTTTCTGTAGTGGTACTGTAGTACTCTCAAATGTCACAACCAGTGACTTCAATATGCATACATACACCCAATGGCAACTGTTGACCTCTTTGTAGCACACACAGTGTCTGCACAACCAATCTGTCTTCCTGCAATTCTTAAAACAGAGTTCTGCAGAGAATCGATGACTTACCCGCGCAGTGCTTGAAATCGCATGCTTTCTGAAAAACAGAGGTCCAGACGCGCCCGAAACGCTTTTTCGGCCCAAAAAATAGAGTCCGATAGGATAGTATGGTTGTCCTATAGCTTTACTCCCACGAAGAAAGCTCCTCAATCAGAGATCGTTTGCCGGTGCCTCCCGTAGAGCTCCCGACAAGGGTGTAGTCACCAACACAAATAGAGAAGAGTAGTTGAAGCTCTTACCCTCGTACCACTTCCTGTGATTCTCTTGCTTGCAGCTCAGCCCTTAGCATGAACCAAGCTCTGATACCATGAAAAGATGCAGGGGGGAAGAGAGCTTGAGCTCTTACAAGCACACACACACACACAAAACCCTAATAGAGAACACACAAGGTGAGAGGCTGAAAATCTTCTTCTTCTTCACTCAACACTCAACACACCATATACAAGATAAGAGCACACAATATGAAAGGTACTCAACCAAATACATACAAGGGTTCTCTACAGTGTGAACCCAACTAAATGAGCTAGCGCTATAACTATGCCAGTCTCTAGAATGGCTGTCACACAGCCTGCCATCCCACTGGCCGCATATCACCCATGATCTCACCAACCATGCCAGTGGTGTAAGTGTGGGGTCAGTGTCCACTGCCTCACTAGACGAGCTCGATATCTCAACACCCTTGAGGGGTGATTTCAGAAACTCTAAAAGGCCATAACCCTTTGTATTTTAGTTTCTTTTTCTTGGGGCTTCCAATACCATACATGAGGACGAGCTCCCCCGTTTCCAGTTCCTTGTGTTTTAGGTTATGGTCAAACCAATGTTTTCTCCGTAGTTTTTCGACCATAAGCTATGCGATGCAATTAGTTGGGTTTCATCGAGTTTTTCTAAGTCAACCAACCTCTTGGCTAACACATTTTCTGTAAGCCTTTCCCCTGTACTGTAATATGCAAGCTTGGAACTAAGAATTCCATAGGCATTACCACATCAATGCCGTAAGCTAAACGAAAGGGAGTGTATCCCGCTACCTTATACGATGTACGATAGGCCCACAGTGTCGTATAGTCAGCTTGTGTTCCCAATGCATGCGACTAGTCTTAGTCAAGATAGCACATAAAATCTTGTTTGTGCTCTCTGCTTGGCCATTTTTTGGTGGGTAATAAGGTGATGATTTTTGATAGACTACAAGGAATCCTATGAGTAACTGTTCAATCACCTCATTGATGAAATGTGAACCCCGATCATTAACTAATTCTAGTGGGCAACCAAATTTGGAAATGATATGTTCATATAAGAACTTGGTTGTAGTTTGAACATCAACTCTTTTACAGGCTCTCGCCTCTGCCCACTTAGTGAAATAATCTGTGGCCACGATCACATAACGAGCTTGTTGATGGATGCACTGCTGGACTAATAGGTTCAACAAAATCAATACTCCATTTCTCAAAGGGTTGTCTCACAATCACAGGGGTACGTGGCATCCTGTCCTTTTATTGTGCGAAATAGAAAATCATTGACATTCTTCACAAATTCTATGGCGTCTCTGAATAACGTAGGCAATATCCTCTGGCTATTCCCGAGTGTGCTTCTTCTAATACTGACGAACTATCATCTTTGCCCAGCTTATATAGTTCTCCCACAATCAATTGATATGGTGTGGCTAGCTTAATAAGCCGACACATCTAATCTTTGTTTCAAAGGTCAATCTTGTGGGAAAACATGAGCTAGGTATTTTGATATTTCCTCGCTCCACTCAGGCACCATATCAATTTTGAAAAGACATGCATCTGGGAGGTCAGTCAATGCCGGTTGGTTCTCCATTTGGAATTCTAGACATATGGGTCTGCCAAAACATGTGTTTCTTTTCTCACTGTGACCATAAAGTCGAATTCTAGGAGTAAAAGTAACTAGCGTGTGATTCTCCCCATGGTGCATGGCTTGTTCACTAGATATAATAAGACATGATGATCCACAAAGAATACAAACACGTTGGCCACCCAACAAGTAATGTATGTATTTCTTAACAACATAAACCATGGCCAACCCTACATGAGTTGTATTTCTTAACAACTTCACTTTGCTCTCATCAGTGGAAATACCATTCTTAGACACAATGTGCCCTAAGATTACACCATGCTTGACCCAGAATTGACACTTTAAAGGGTTTAAGGATATACAATATAATCGACATCTCTTAAACACCTTCTTTAAGCAAGATAGGTGGTCAATCTAGCGCGAGTGTGCACATAGATTGTCAATGAATACCTCTAGCCACTTTTGCAAGTAGTCCTTGAAGGTCGTGCACATCAATTATTGGAAAGTTGTTGGGGCATTGGTGAGGCCAAAAGGCATAACCTTATAAGCATAGGTCTCCCACATTGTGTTGAAGGCCTTCTTGTGTTGGTCTTCTGGTGCTATGGACACTTGATTGTAGCTTGAAAACCCATCTAGGAAGCTGTAGGCTTCCTCACCTGCTACCCATTCTAATACATGTTTCGTATATAGTAATGGGTAGTGGTCTTTCCTGGTAACTGCATTGACCTTTTTGAGATCAACACAGACTCTTAGCTTTCCATTCTTCTTTGGAACAATCACGATTGGTGAAAGCCAATCTGTGTGCTCAATCTCATTGATGAAATATGTAGAGCGAGGAGTTTATCAATATCCTCGTTTACAATCGCTGCATATTTCGGATTCATCTAATACGGTTCTTGTCTGGATGGTCTCGATCCTTCCATGATCGGGATAGTGTGTTGATCCACCTCGGGTAGTACACCCTTCATTTTCGTGTATTTCCAAGCAAAACAATCCTTAAACTCTTTGAGGAGAGCAATGAGTTCTTCTTCTTCAGCTGCAATTAAGTCGTTTAGCAATGTCTACCTCCTTAACTTCTACTGGTCCATAATAAGACGTGGATTGGCCATTTTTCTTCACCCCTTTGGCCGTCAATTGGACCACTTTTTGCTCATCAATGGTGTAGGTTTTGAAATGGTCTAGCACGGAGAGAGCAGGCATGGCTTATCATCCTCATCATCTTTTGTCCTAGCCATCACCTTCTTTCCCTCTTGCTCGGCTTTAGCTAGAGCCTTATTTAATTTTCTTCATCCTGCCTTGGTGAGTTTAGGCGTATCAAGCTCTTGAAGCGTTGCTTTCTCCTTTTGTTTTCCTTCCAAGGTTATCTTACTCAATTCCTCACCCCACTTCTTAGAGAACTCCTCGTGCACCTTAGTGACTTTGAGATATCTTAGCCACCACTGGAGGGTGTCCGTCCGTGGGGGTTTACTATGTAACAGGGCATTTCATCGAGTGATATATCTCTTTTGTTTTGACCACTTCTTGAGGCATTGGGTGCTATTGTGACCTTGCAGTCCAAACCCTTATGTGCTGGAGGCTTTATCCTCTGTTTCCTCTTCTCTTAGTTGCACATCTACCATACGCACTGAGGTGGTGGGAATGATTCTTGATTCAATGTACTTGGTTCCTCTAGGGGGCAACACATCTATGGTGGCAATCGCATGCATCCAATTTTCACTGAAGTCCAGAGGTGGAAGTGACGCGTATATTTTGGCCTCTTCCTCTTCCTATGAATCCTCCTTAACTGGTTGGTAGACTGTGTAAGGATGTGGTTTGTTCTGTGGTGATCGAATCATCTCCAAACAATTGCCCTTCCATGGGATGTGCCTCCACGTATGGAGATTGATTTTCAGAATTTGCGAATCCTTTCGAATATACACTTGGTCTAATGCCTAATCATGCACCACCTTGGCTTCCCTCATGAAGGGTCTGCCCAAGATAATGTCATATAAATCTGGCTGGCGTAGAAAGTCCATTACAACACATGTATGATGGTAATGGAACGAAAAGACCGTAAGCTGAACGTTTTTCAATAGCCCCATAGGTCTTGAGGACGCTCCATCCGCTATCTTGACAATTAGATTCGCCCTTTCTAATTCTGGTTTTCGCCAGTTTTCCCAACATTGTTTGGTGATAATGCTTACACTTGCACCTCCATCTAGGATGGCAAGTGCTTGGTACCCGTTATGGTGGATTGGAATTGTGGCATTCATGTCATTAGTGTCATAATACCGACCCAATTAGTTGATAGGTATTTTGATGAATTTGGGTGCTCCCTCTTCCTTAGGCACTAGGTTCTTTTTTGCTACAGGCATTTGGATCTCCTCTGTATTGGACATTAGGTTCATTCTTCCTTTTACCCAGTCCTTGATATCTGCCCACAATGCCGGCGTGTTGCATAGCAATGGTTCCAACGACATTTTGATAGTTGTGGACAATTTTGCTGTGAGATAGCCTATGTCTTTAGGTTCTCTAGCAAGTGAGGGCTCCTTCCATGTGTTTGTCGCATATTCGACCCTAGGGAATGAATGGATTGACAAATCTTGATCTGCCTCCACAAACATTCTTGCCATGATGTCACTATGAGTCCCTTCCTCATACTCTTTTGGAATTGGAGTAGGCACATCCAACTTTCTTTCTTTTAATAGCTCATTTTGTGGATACACTATATCCCTAACCCTATTAGCCCTCAATTTAGCTTTATGTGGCTGCATTGACATTCCTCAACAAGGGCCTTAGCTTGCTTATTTCTTCTTCAGTATTTGGATATTCTCCAACACCCTTAGGGGTTCTAGTCTCTCTTTTGGCTGATCATTTGGTTTCGACACTTGGTAATCTCTTTCCTTTGATTGGGTGGATCCGGTGTTAATGGTATCTTCCTAAAATCCATCTTGAATTATGTCTATGGTATCACCCTTGCCCACCTTTTTCACTCTTCTCCTTCTCCCAGTCTTAGAGGTTGTAATATCTCCAGGGTTCTTCCCTTTGTCCACTTGTTTTGCTTGTGTGCATGTTAGGACATTTAGTGGCGTGATATTTCTAGGCTGCACGCTTATAGTCCTGATGGTGGCATGGTTAGAAGTAGAAGCAGAGCCATTAACACGATATGGGCAGTCCTTGATCAAATGATTAACACTACACTTAACACATTAAAGTGTTGGCATGACATTGGTTTGCACTATGATCGGCTGAGTTCATTAGCCACATTTTTTAGAGGACACTCCGCTACTTGATGAGGTCCATTACAATGAAAACATTGTATGGGTCCCTTTCTCATAGTTGAGTTTATGTCTTTTCCCTTCCACTATACCGTGGTTTGAAACACTGGTACTGGCGTGCTATTTTGTAAGACATAGTACTCTGGTGTGATCTCCGTTAGTTCCTCGTAGTAGTCATTATTAACTTCTACTTTGTGCATGACTTCTCCCTCTTCCAAGGGTTTCTCGATCAACACCTGGTTGATCTTGGCCTATGGTGGTAAAATAGGCGGTGGTAATGGCGACATGTCCTACATCTGGAACATTCCTCTTGGTAAGTAGGACGTATCGGCTGCCCTGCAGCCACATTGGTTTGCATCGGAGGTGTTGGTAAGGCTAGGGTGTGCTACAAATTGTGCTAGAGGTTGGATCCTCGGATATGTGCACATGGCAGTGTCATGGTTCCCTAGTCTTTGACAGTGAGCACAATAAAGTAACTACCTTCGCCTTAGGTGAGGGCATTTGGTGCTCGTATGATTTTGTCTATAGATTGAGCACCAAAAATCAACTCTCTTCGGGGGTAGATATGGGCATTTCTTGATGCTTCCCTCCTATCCCTCACTTTCAACTTTTCCAAAATGGTAGTATTGAGTTTCTCGACTGTCATGTTGCCAACTTTTGCTTATTCTTGGATCCCACATCCTGATGACTAGATACTTCGTCGTGATGTTGTTACCACCATCGAAGCTGCCTAGCGTCTTTTGGACTGCGGTAACTCAAGCATGTTATCCTCATATTTGATCACCAACTTATTGTTGAAATATACAAGTGAATAGGGTGTGTGTGGGAACAAGCTCTTGGATAGAGGCTGTAAAAGAGGAGATGTAATTGTGAAAGAACCTGTGATTGAAAAGGTGATAAGAATCTACTGGGAGAGAATAATGGGTAGCATGAGGGAATTTAGGAGTGTGGAGATATTCAGGGAAAAGAGAAGAGGTGGAGAGAATCAGGCAAAAGGTGGAGATATTCTGGGAGTAAATCATGGAGAAATCAATGGGATTTGATGCTTGATGTAAACTCTATAAATTGAGGCATAGCCCTAATGAGAATTTGCTGGTTTTTGAGTATCCATGCCTACATTAATCTATTTGCTAATTATTCACTAATTACGTCTTAATCATTTACTAATCACTTTGTTAATGATGTTGATTCTAGTGTATGATCCACCATAGCTCATCATTATGCTTAAATTTCAACATGGTATCAGAGCCATGTCTAGAATCCATCAGATTTATGAGCCCATTAGTTAATTAATTAGGATTAGTAGAAAATTAGCAAAAAATCAAATTTTTAGTGAGTTTTCACTTCTCCCCTTCACCCCTAGCCAGTGGAGGGTCTCTAGCACCTTGCACACATAAAATTAGGGCACAAGATTTATACACAAGCTAGCTAACATCTTTAGCTTCAAACTCAGCAAGACGGCGTAGCAAACCGCGCAGAAACGAAGCAGAAATCAGCGATTTGGCCGGCGCATTTTTTCTGGAGGAGAATTGAGATTTCTACTTGCTCAGTTCAAATGTCTCTAATTCCTCTTAGCCCAAGGGGTAATCAAGCATGCTCTACAAGCTGGTGAAGACAGAATTCAATTTCATCAAGTCTACAGTAAGATCCAAGCTCTTCATCAAATCTGCAGGTGACTTTGGTAAAACAGAGATTAAGCTTTCATTATTTGGTCAAATCTTGTGTTTCTTGGCTTAATCCTCTACTAGACTCATTGCTATTGATGCCTTTGAAAGCATTTGAGCTCATTTGAAGTGGAAGGCACCAGATCTGGACTCCCCACATACTTTGTTTTCTGCACACAAAACAGAGCATTAATTTGCTAATCAGTGATTAATCAATGCTAATCACTGTATTTTGGTGCAATTGAGGGTTCAAATTAACCATTAGGTATCTGATACAGATCCCTATAACTTCAGATTGCAAATCGGAGTTGGTTTGATACTCCAACCATCCCGTACAAATGGGTTACCCTTGATTTAGTGTAATTTCTGGTAAAATTGTGCTGATAAAATTGTGAAAATCATCATTTTGCATTTAACCCTTGGTTAACGCCTGTAAATCTCACTCAAATTCAAGATTATTCACAGCCAGAGTTGCATTTGGAATGTGCATGAGAATGAATGCTATACGCATTATGTATTGGGCACATTGCATCAGTGTAAAAATGGGAACAGACACTGCCCTTGTCCAGATTAAGGCAAGAGGTAAGACCTCCCGCATGATTTTGGGTTTGCATTGTATAATGATACAAAATAAACATAAAAAACCCAAAGGAACTGTTAGCAAAACATTGAAACATGTTGCTCACATGGAGCAAAATGACCTGACGGACGAGCTCATGGCCCCAGCCATGGAAGAAGAAGAATATCTCTTCCCAAGAAGAGGATCCACACCAAGAAGATCTGAAGGAAGACATGGACACGAGAAGAGAAGCTGCCACGAGAAGAGAAGCTGCCCCGAGAAGACTGAAAGAAGAGACGGACGCGTGGAGAGAAGCTGCCACAAGAAGAAGACTGAAGAAAAGAGAAGATGTGAGGCTCCAAAGAGTGAGGAGCCATGTGAAAATCTCTGAGAGAGAGAGAGAGAGAGACCCCACAACCCAATGTAACCTACCCCAACAAAGTAAAACCACCTCTGAGCCACCGATGATGTAGGCCACGTGGTAGATGTATGTGTGAGCACTTTAGTCAAGGTCGCGGGCACTTATAGTAGCCTTGGACACATAGAGAGAGAGAGTGTCAAGGACTATGGAGTTTAGGGACTTGAGGCACTGGTCGCGGACTGTCAAGTAAGAGAGAAACTTGATACAGGGTCCAGGTGTGCTGAGATAACTTGAGGGGAGGAGTAGACACAAGTCGCGGACTATCAAGTAAAGGGAGGCAAACTTGGTATAGGGTCTAGGTGTGCTAGGATTATTCACTTGAGGGGAGGTGTTGAAATATACAAGTGAATAGGGTGTGTGTGGGAACAAGCTCTTGGATAGAGGCTGTAAAAGAGGAGATGTAATTGTGAAAGAACCTGTGAAAAGGTGAGAAGAATCTACTGGGAGAGAATAATGGGTAGCATGAGGGAATTTAGGAGTGTGGAGATATTCAGGGAAAAGAGAAGAGGTGGAGAGAATCAAGCAAAAGGTGGAGATATTCTGGGAGTAAATCATGGAGAAATCAATGGGATTTGATGCTTGATGTAAACTCTATAAATTGAGGCATAGCCCTAATGAGAATTTGCTGGTTTTTGAGTATCCATGCCTACATTAATCTATTTGCTACTTATTCACATCTTAATCATTTGCTAGTCACTTTGTTAATGATGTTGATTCTAGTGTATGATCCACCATAGCTCATCATTATGCTCAAATTTCAACACTTATAACACGTATCTAGAGTAGTTAGTTGGGCTAACACCATGGGCTAACACTATATAATCATGCATCTTATGATCTCGGACTCCTCTCTGAAAGTAGATTTGATCATCAGCTAGCCTTTCCCTCAATTTGCATCTTAAGTTCAAGTGTTTGAGCTAAGAAACATAATCTCACATGGACTCATTTTCCTTTTGCTTGATGTTATGGACTCCATCTGCCACCACTTCGAGTAAAGCTCAGTATGAACACATTTTTAAGCCGAGTGAAATTGAATTTATCCTTAGGCTTTAAGGTTTGATACCATTGGTGGGCCTTCTCTTCTAGGGTTAGAGAAAAAGCATGTATCATGGTTACATCGCTCATTGGCCCACATTTTTCACATGTTGGCTCAAAAGATCTCTATGTGTTGGATTAGGTCCCCATCTCCTGAGAACTTTTGCACCAGCTTTGAACTGATGTGTGGCTTCATCTAGGATGGTTTGGATTCTAGGGTAGTGCCTAGTTCCCTAACCATTTCTCTACCCATTTCTATGGCCATATTCAACATATCCACCCTTGTGACCGCACTTAGATTTGTGTTAGGATCCATAATTGGCCTTTGAGGAGCTACCCCCCTCCTTACCTAGACCTCGTCCTCTTCCTACATTGGTTCTTCAAGTCAATTCGGGTCCTTTGTTGGGTTCGGGAATTTCCTCATCACCTGTGGTCTCAACTCACCTTTGTTGGATTAAAAGTTCCATGCTTTGCAATAATGTGGGATCATTGATCATTTCTTGTATTTCCTCTCTTGTGTAGAGTCGATCCTCTCCTCTTAGAGATGCCCTAGGTAGATTATCCACCTCTTCTTGTGTTTCAAGGTTTTTATTAGCCTTTGGTTCCTTATTGATGGGTTCTAGGGCTAGTATCCCTCCTTCTGTCATCCCCATCCACATGTTATTTAGTGACATTTCTAGATGTTTCTATATCCTTGCCACGTGGTCGAAACGGATTCAATTCTCCATTTTCCTCTATTTTGTCCTCGTTCTTTGTATATCGAGCTCTTGCTTTTTTAAGCTTAATAGCCGTTGTCACTTTGCTTCAGCCATCTTTCAAGTCCATTTCCACTTCCTTCAATGCGGTTAGAAGATTTGACTCGTCTTGGCAGCATTTTCCTTGTCCCTCCTAACCCTAAGGGTCATTCCACTAATCCTCAATGTGTTAGCATTCTTGATGCCATAAGGTTGGGTTAGTAAATCTTGTCTTAGACTATGTCCTGGGCTTGTTGATAGGCCCATACCCACAGATTGCGCTTCATCTTCTGTGCTATGTTGGAGACCAAAAAATCCCTTGGCCATATCAAAGAGTTTGCTGGACTTCGCAGGAGAAGAGGGTTTTTCTTCCTCTCCAAAGCCAGAGAATCTTAGCCCTTATTACATGGATTCTTTGCTACTTATTTCTATAGTGGTTAGGTTTCTCCAAGTTGCAACACTCAATTGAGTGCTCGCCGAGCGGCTTGAACCAACACTTTTTGGGTAGGAAGAACCTGGGTGATTTGATGCACTGTCATCTCGGGGACAAGGTCGCCTCCAATGGGTTTCCCTTTGACCTCAAGTGCATGAGAATGTTTTTCAAACAGGCTAAATCACCACTCCAACCATTATGCGATTCGTTTTCTGTTGAGTTGACTCTTCTCGCCACATGAAACAATAGATCTCTGTGAACTAGCAGACTACCGTTCACATTGTGAAGTAGTAGACTGTGATTCACACCACATAAACAACTTGTGTTTCATGCTTTGAAATCTTATATTAGAATTATCATAATTTGAGTCAGGGCGACTCCTATGGTGTACATATGAACCTATCATACCGTTGGTCTGACAATTCTTAATCCGTGAACAAGACTTTTCTCGTTTCGTGAAATAGCAGGTCTCTGTGAACCAGCAGACTGCATTTCATGTCGTGAACTAGAAAGTGTTTCACGTCGTGAACTATTTCATTGCACTTTCACGAGAGATAAGGTTTTTTTGTTTCTTTTGTGTCAGATGTGTCAGGATAAGGTGCCGTAATCTTGACTTTGGCTTCAGGTCTGTAGGTAGTTTCCCTTGTGGAATGGAAAGAAAATTCTCCTCTCATCGACTATTGCACTTCTTGTCTCGCACGACGAACGTGGTTGTTTAAGATCTTTAGTTCACGTTGTGGGGCATTATCGAAAGCGACTATTTCTCCAAGAGCATCCCATTGTGGTCAATGTAGATTAGAACCTTTGTAATTTCAAGATAACCATAGTGATGTAGCACATAGGTTTCACTTTCCATCATTTGAGTGTGAACTTGTTCCCTAGCATTCTCACTAATGCCTTGCCTCTCTTTAGTTTGATGAGCTACTTAAGCTCTTTTAGCCCTTCTTGATGATTCAATTTGATGAGCTACTTGAGCTCTTTCAGCCACCATGAATACCTGACGCTCACCAGGTTCCATTCTCACCGGTGGAAGCTCTACAAGGTTTATACCCCATAATATTGATCTTGTCTTTTCAATTGTGAATGAGTCTGTTTGCTTTCGAGCTAGTAACTTACGTAATGAGGGAGGTCAATTCCACTCGTGGCCCAATACTACTCCCTAATGTAAGAGCATGAGACAAAGTCTTGTCAGGTCAAGTTATAATATGATTGAGCAATGAATTAACCTGATCGCAAATGCATAAGCACCTATTGATCTAGCGCTAGAATCGTTGAAGTTCTTTTAATGAGGATTTTATTATTTTTAAAGTTTTTTTATTGGCTTTTATGGTCTTTATATAATATTTTCATGTTTTTAAAGTTTTTTTGAACGAAGAAGAACAAACTTATAGGGAAAAAGAAAGAACATGTAAGATGTTAAAGTATGATTTTTTAATCATTTCTTGTTTTTCCACTCTCTGAGAATCCAGCCAAATTGACGATCTAGATATCTAATGGATAATCTAAATTACAGACGATGTGAATATTGAATGATTTGAACAAGCTATAATCTAGAAGCTAACCATCTCAATGTCTTGATGGTCCAATTATTTGAATAAGCTATAATACTAATAACCATCTCAATGTCTTGATGATCCAATGATTGGATCGACAATCTGAGTAATGGCAGTGATATGGATCATAGACAATGCGAGGGTAGGATTGGCCGATTAGGAAATGACCCACAATCTAACTCAATGATCAAGTGATGTGAATTTTGGGATGATCTTAGAGTAGGATCAATGATCCTAACTCTTGAGCTGAGATTGGGATTGGAAGTTGTCGGATTAGCGATCTCGATTTGGGATCGATGATCTAACTTTGCACTGATGATGGTAGCTAGCACCGATTTCTATGTACTTTCAAATGTCTTAACTTTATGCCCTCTCTTATGAGAGAATATTTGATTGGAACCTTGACAACCCCTTTTCTTAAAATTCAAGTGTGTGTCAATGAAGATCATTTACTATATAAACAATCCCCTATTAGCTACTTTTAGGCTCTCGTCAACAATTTGGTTGCGGATTCAACGATTTGAAGTTGGATGATCCAGATCTTGATCGACAATCCAAAAATTATAGAGAGCAAAAAACATAAATTTTTGAGGATTTTTTACTTTTTTGATTTTTCTTAATGTTCTTTGGGCTTTTTGACATGATAGGGTTGCTTAACAATACTCCAATGTCATGATTTTACACTCAATTTTACTAAGAATAATAACTTCAAAGATTAATATCTTAATTAAGCTAATCTTAGCTAAAAATATAAAAATGCTTATGTACACTAATTTTCTAATTACCCAAAGGCTAATGCTCATAGTTATAATGAAATTACCTAAGTCTATCTTAATCACACGTGGGAGAGCTTGCTCTTCATTCCATCACTCCCATGAGGCAAAGACTATAATAACTTAATCAACAAAAAACACAAAAAAAGTTAAGGTTAGAAGGAAAGCCTATTCAAATCACACAAATCCACTCCTAAATACCTAAACAACACACACAATCACTCAAAACAACTCAAACCTTACTCTAGAACACATCTCATTAACATTCTACCAAGGATTTGCATCCAAGGACAAGATAGAATGGGAATAGTTAAAGTTTTTTTAGTAGATGATAGCTCTACTTCCTTATCTCATTTGAGACTAATTTGATCCCCGAGACAATGGGGCACCATTTATTCATGTCAAGCACCTTCTTACACTCTAGCAAGGAACTATAGTGTTAATGGCTAGACCACTTGTCTTGGATTATGGAAGTCCCTATTAAGAGACTAAAGGTTGAGAGGTGTGTCAATCCCTCTTGTTAAGCCCTTCCTCTACTGTCAATCTATTAAGTAATCCTTTTAAAAGTGTAATGGTTAAACTAGAAAGCTTAAACCACTCTCTTCTCTACTCACTCTCACTCAAGGTAGTAAGCATGCACAGCCAACACATTCCATCCACACACTCACGAGCATGCATCCTACAACTAAGCAAGCAAGACAGTAAGAGATTAAGGAAAGAAGAAAGCTATGTACTTGAGCATGCATCTTACAACCAAGCAAGATAGTAAGAGCTTAAGAGGAGAAGAAAGCTTTGTACTTGAGAAATGATTGAATTTCCCTATTTCCTACATTCCATCCACACACTCACGAGCATGCATCCTACAACTAAGCAAGCAAGACAGTAAGAGATTAAGGAAAGAAGAAAGCTATGTACTTGAGCATGCATCTTACAACCAAGCAAGATAGTAAGAGCTTAAGAGGAGAAGAAAGCTTTGTACTTGAGAAATGATTGAATTTCCCTATTCACATTATCAAAAATTGTATGTATACAAATGGGCTCTACCTGATTGCAACATAACTGGGTGCCATTGCCTATCTCTACCCATAAATATAAGGCTTATGATGACTGGCTTTTGGTACATCATTGGGCTCATGTCCATCTATAATGTGAACTAATCCTAGGCTAAAGGCAAAGATTTTAGATATACGGAAAGAGTTAACACATTCCCATGTGAGGTCTATTTAACTAAAGTTAAAGTTATTAGATAGTGGATATGAATAATGTCCAAAGGTTAAGATCTTTGACATTTCCATGTGAGGGCTATTTAAGAAAAGCCCATTATTGATTTTTTACACACATAGTTGATGCTTCTCTTTATGATCTAAGCTTGTGGAGATCCTATTCATCTTTCATGTTCCCATGTGAGGGCTATTTAAGAAAAGCCCAAGTCATTGATTTTGTACGCACATTGTTGATGCTTCTCTTATGATCTAAGCTTGTGGAGATCCTATCGATCAGCTCTCAGTTATATAACTCCTCACCCAGTCAACCTTGCTACTAGAAGCTACAAGAAATTGAAGCATGCCCATAGGTAATGAAGGACCACAAGTCAATTAGCTTTACAGTTGGGTGAGAAAATTGAACCCAAGGCCTTTGCTCAAGAGTTCAAGACTCTACCAATTCAACTATAAAGCAATATACCCATTTGCATGCATAGTTGATAACACGTGATTCTCAAAAAATTAAGCATGTCCTTATTTGAAATTTCAAAGTTAAGTCTTTCCAGACTCAATACTCTAATGAACCCACCACATTAAAATGATATGTATTAAATGTGAAGGCATATGACCACTTTATAAATTTATCACAATACATAGTTTGTAAATAAGGACTAAGCTCCAAGTCACAAATTATCAATCATTAACATTCGTGCATACAAAATTTCATTATGCCTGGAATAGTGGGTCATGCGTTCTTTATTGTGAAAGAAATATGTCACTTGGTGAACGAGTATAAACATGATGAGCACACATGATTGTATTTATGGATGTATAAGGATTGGATTTATAATGTAAAAGCTAAAACAATTAGTAGAGAGATCTATAAGAAATTAAAAACAAAAGGTGAATTTAAAATAAAGTTCTTCAAATAGAAAAAAGAATGTGCCTTTTACATAAACATCAAGAGATCGGGGGGAAGTGGCAAATTTAAAATAAGGTTCTTTAAATAGAAAAAAGAACGTGCCTTTTACATAAGCATCAAGAGATTGGAGGGAAAAGTTATGTACCGTAACATGATTAATGGGACCATGTAAGTGTGTGCCAACGATGAAGGGGATTTAGAAAGATACCCAATGGCTCATTGAAGGTTATTTGTTCAAGAAACCTCACAAAGGTGGCATACTAAAAGAGCTGAGGGGTCCCAAGTTCTCAAAGATCTAGGTGGAACCTTTATGTGGGTCATAAATACTTCTAAATAAGTAGAATATGTCTAAAATACCCATAGCTTTGATAAACTCTATAGGTATAATCATAACTTCTACAAAAAGGAAACAAAAGTTGCAAGACCAATGTTACAGGTTTGTTGTGAACACTTCAATACAATCATATTTTGATACCACTCCTATATTCAAGTTTATAAAAGTAAAAGTGGAGCCTTTTGCAATAATCAAGTGTATAAAAACTTGATGAAGGTAGTACGATGATTTAACATGAACATTAGCCCTGTCACATGATCAAAAAAACTTAAAAAGCATTTTGCAATGTAACACACTCATCTTTAGAGTAAGTTGGTACAACTAAACAACAAATTTAGAGAAAGTGATGGAATGTAGCACATTCATCTCTTGGTTTTGTGGCTTTTCTTCTATGAAGTACGAAGTAAGTCACACCATTCCAAGGTGTGTGTGTGTGTGTGTGTGTGTGAGAGAGAGAGAGAGAGAGAGAGAGAGAGAGAGAGAGAGAGAGAGAGAGAGAGAGAGAGAGAGAGAGAGAGAAATGGTGGAGCATGATAATGACTTTGTATTTGTTAGAAGAAAGAAAAGCCACATGGTTGGAGCTTATGGAAGCATTGATCAATGATGATGAAGACAATGGTGATGACTAAGGATGCATTGGACAAGGGTTATAATGATGCCTTTGGCATAATGAAGTTGACATTTCTCTTCTTCCAAATCATTGCAAATGAAGCATGCGATTAAGGTGTAAATGAAGAGGTTACAGAGGCACATTGAACCCATGTAAAGGTGTGGCATTGTACATGAGGTAGTTTGTCAATGGATGAAGAGCATGATTGCAAGTTTTTTGATTTGGAGAGACGGTGGAGCTTTAATAATCCACTACATTATACATACACTAGTCGGTTGACCCGTGCTCGGCATGTCTCCAACCTCCAAATTCAAATTCTACCCCAACCTCCTCGAACCTCCTCCTCCTCTTCCCGAACCTCCAAATTCATGCCACGTGGAAGGTTTGTGAAACTCTTCCTTAAGATAATATCGAGATGAAGAAATAGAGAAGAGAAGAGAAGAGAAGAAATGTGGATGGTTGAAGAGAGAAAAACGTTTTTTGAAAAATTAAGAACGAGTTAAGAGATGGAATAGAAAAGGTAGTTTTTTTTGTGTTAAGTCTCGTTTCCAGGGCCAAATTTTGTAGAATTGACGAGGAAGAATGCCATCTTTTTTGGATTGTTTAAGGAAAAGAGGGGAGCTTTTACCAAATTACTTCTAGATAATGTTTTTCCTAAGTAAGTGAGCTGGACGGAATGGTATAAAACTAGCGCTTGTAAGTTGTAAAATTTAAAGCCACCTTCTTAATGGAGGATTCACAGCTATAGATTAATTAAAGCAGTTGCAAGACAGTTTCCCTTATTGGTCTATTAATTAATTAAAGATAGGAAAAAGCCTTGGCTTGCAAGTTGCTACATAAGGCACAAATGGCGGAGGGGCATTTTTGAGTGCATGATCTGAGTCTCTGAGAGGGAGTCCACTATAAAAAAAAAGTACACATTCTCGAGCTTGGGGTGCTGCAGGCCAAGGCTGGCACTTGGGCCAGCAGGCTTGTGTGTGTGTGTGTGTGTGTGTTTTTTTTTTTTTTGAATACCAAAGTACACAGTCTCCAAGCCCCGTTTGTCAGTCCTGCTTCCATTCTTTCCTTCAACGCAAAGCTTGCCTCCAAGGTTCAACCTCCCTCTCTCTCTATGGCTCTCCTCTCATATACCGTTACACGCACACACACTGACACACACACACACACACACTTTTACATTCTCCTTTTTGTCTCTTCCTCTTCACTTCTTTCCCACTGTCTTAGTGGAGTTCCCACAGAGGGGGGGGGGGGCAGGGAAAACCTTCGTTTTAATTGATTCATCATTCATGCATCAAACCAAGTCTCCTGCAGGCCTTTCAAGTTTTCAACTCCGCCAAAATTCGTGGACTCGGATTCTTCGCTCAACACGAGGAGTCCAATTCCTTCACATTTTGCATTTGAACACGCAACACTGCACGTTTCTCCTCCATTTAATGCATTGCACCCTGTGGGAACTCCCCCTTCCCTCTATCCACCCACCACTCACAACCCTCCTCCTTCCTTCTATGCTTTCTTTCTTCCTCTTTCTCTTTTCCTTACATTTTTGGGTTGTTTGCTAAGGTTTCTTTGTCCTTTGATCCATCCTTTCCAGCTTGCCACTCAAGCTTCACCTTTGCCAGCCAATTCTTCTCCCAGTCCTTCTCTGCTCCTACTTTCTTGCCGCCCAAGCTTTAGGCTAGCAGGCCCTTGTCCTCTCTCTCTCTCTCTCTCTCTCTCTCAATTTGGTCTCTTGGGATAGTTTCCTAAGACGTTAAAAAGTTCTCCTCTTCTCTTCTCTCTCTCTCTCATATACTACATTATTGGTGTTCTTGCACTCTTGCATTTTCCCTTCTACTCCAGCTCCATAGCCCGCCTTAGGTCCTGCTGCTTTCTTCTCTCTCGCATTCTTGCCTGCTTTGCTTCTAGTTGCTAGCCCATGGCACCTTCCCCTGTCATGCCCCCCCTCGTCCTCATCTTTATCATCTCTTGCACCATCTCAACTCCATCCTCGGCCCGATTCTATGACCGGCATCTCTCCTCAACCCAACTAAAGCATGAAGACATGGATGGTAGCTACAGCAACATCAAGGCACATGCAGGTGAAGTTGCAGAGGAGCTCTTCTCTGGCGTAGTCCGGTCCTCTCCCGCCCGCCCCATGCCCTCCTACAATCAGAATGCAGCACCTGTTCCCCTCCCAGAGTTCCCCACACTTGGTCCTCCCATTGTGTGGTCTTTCCCTGCTGTCCCACTCCCTGCCGTAGAGGCACCCCCTCCACAAGACATCCCTGTGTTGCCAGGCACCAAGCATGATGCCCCTCCCCCATGTCATGGCCACCATTACAAAAGCCCCCCTTACTTCCCTCCCCCTGGTCCTCTCGTGGCTTCTGAACCTGTGGCTTCACCTGGCCCCCTCCAAGCCCCAGATAGCGCCCCAGAACCTACTGCAGGAGGAACTTCACCACCATACTGATACCATCAGAAAGCAAAGGAGAAGCCCTTGGAAAATCAAAAGTAAAACCGTGGCTGCTTTGTAGGAAGTTCAGTTTTTTTTTTTGGGTGTGTTTTCTTACCTGGACAAGTGCATGTGTGCTTATGTGGTGCAGAGGAGGCGTCGTGGTGGTTTCTTTGATTAGCACAAACAAAACAAAAGCCATGGTGAAGAAGCTTTTGAAGGGCTGCCACTTGTTGCAGTCCACCCAACCCTGTAAAATATGACTCCCTTTCCATTGTTTTGGGCTTTTATTAGCTGACTCAAACCCGCCACATTGTTGCCACAAAGCCTTTGGCTTTGTCTAACTCAGGCAAGATCCCCGTGACTCTCAAATGACAATTCGACACCCACTAGAACTTGTTTAGAAGAGCTATGACCTTATCTCAGGTTTTATGTTCCAGTAACTCTTGCAGCGGCAGAGATATCTTTTTAAAAATTGGGAAACTAAGGCATGCGACTATGCATGCCATGTTCCCAGATAGTTTTTTGGATTTCAAATAAAAGCGGGTATACTACATTTCTTTTTTGGGGGCAGAATTGTAATAGAGAACTGGTGTTACTACTTCATTTACTTAGAAAGGTAGCTTCCTTTAAATACCGCATCTACTTTAGAGTTGATGATAAATTAGATTAGCTGGTTGACGGGTTTACTTCTTTGTGGAGCTTGCTCAACTTTCGATAAATCTGCCTCATTTTAGGAGAGGAGAAAAAATATCTCGACCAATTTGTCAAAAAAAATAGTAGTAATTGGATGAAACTATGAAAAAATAAACTTGTTCGAAATTATTTTTTTTCTTCACCCCACTGTGGTGTGCTAGGTTCACTCAAAAATATTTACCCGTTGGCTTGTAATGTGCATATACTGCTTTTGATCCTTGGGTGAATTGATACCTTCATTTATGGCTCAGTGTTCTATATTTAAATAATTGGACTCTTTTGTTACCAAGGTCACAGGGCAGAACTAGTGTGAACCCACAGCTTGGGAGTGTGAATCCTACAGTATGTAATCAACTAACAGTCTCTTGCTAGCTAGATCCTCCCATGAGTTGAATTCTTCGGGCATTTAGACTTGGTATCTTAGAAGAAGGGAGTTTTTTTTTGACCAATAGTAAATATATTTATTAACTAGAAAAAAAGCCAGATACACCAGTAAGTCGTTTTAGAGAGGCAGACCTCAAATTTCATGGGAGCCTAGAAAACTGCTTGTGAGCCCTTCATTCATTGAGATAGCATGGCTTCATCAAAGGTAAATTTATTCATGACAGTATATACTCAGTATTGAGTAAGAAAGAGATGGATATAGTCGGAAATCCTTAATGGGGACTTTGGAGTGGAAGGGGTGAACTAGAGGCCAGCTATCATAGTCATGTAACTCTTTACCATCTCAAATCATATACGATGGTCCCATGTCTTCATGCCCCTGCTTGCTGATATTATAGCCTCAAGGCTGCCAGGAGATTGAACAACAAAGGGTGACATGCGAGTTCAAAATAATGTGAACAAGCTTACCATCCTTTCAACAGAATGGACTTACCAACCCTTCGGCCTGGGGATATCTGATCAGCAAATATTCAAAAGGTTCCATACTTTTTTGCTTATGTATAAATGTGATTTGTTGACGCTCTCTTCTAATCTCATGTTCGCATCAATTACATGCACAAAGCACTTTTTCTTCATGTCATGAATCACCTTGTGAACCTGTCATCTGCAGGAAGTCATAACAAAAAACTACAAATGACTGAATGCCCATTATTTATTGGAGCTTGCCCTCTTGTTTACAAGGAAGCCCTATTCCGTCGCCATAGCGAGGCCTGTTGAAAAAATCCAAACCCAAAAATAGTGGGCTTTTTAGTGCTTTCAAACCCTCCCAATGCTTAATCACACTTGCAGTATCTTTCTCTTATTTTCTCTCTCTTCTCCTCATCTCATCCTCACCTTGTATGATTTTCAAACACATATGTCATGTCTCCTAAACTCCTCCTTGTTAACTAATCGCAATGATGCTTTAGGTTTACAAATAGATTATTGCTTAAGCTTTGTTGCAAATAAGTTTTCTAATTATTTTTTTCACTTCTCTATTGCCTTCATTCTCCTAGATTTTGCACCTTTTCCACTCCATTCCTAAGATGCAAAAGAGGGAATAGCACGTAATATAAGAAGCCTAAAAGCTCTTCTCCTCCTTCCATTCTTCCTTTCCCCTCCGTGCTAGGGTTTTCACAAATGCCCTTTATTTGTTCTTCGGTAAGAGACCTCCACTAGCATGCTCGTTTTGCTATTGCACCCTAGGGTGCTTTGGGAATTTTAAATTCAAAATATGTTTTTATATTTTAAAATGTAAATATTTACATAAATGAAAGCTCTCAAATGAAGCTCTTATGCATACATAGAACTCTATGCATACATAGAGCTCTATGCATGCATAGAACTCTATTCATGTATTTGAGCTCTATGTAGAGTATTGGGCATACATAAAGCTCTATGAATAAATGAATAAATATCTATATAAAGATCTTATGCATACATAGGGATCTATTTATGCATAAGGGCTTTATATGCACACATGGGGCTCTATTTATACATATCGCTCTATGCATGCAAGCATGCATAGAGCTCTATGCATACTAAAAGCTATACACATGCATAGAGCTCTTATGTATATATAAGAGATCTATGGCATGTATAGGAGCTCTATCCACGCATTAGAGATCTACATATAGATCTTATGCATAGATAAAGCTCTATGCATTAGAGCTCTACACAAAGCTCTATGCATGCATAAGAGCTCTATGTAGAGCTCTCCATATAGATAGAGCTCTATGCATGCGTAGATATTATGTGGAGCTCTATGCATAGATGGATCTCTATGCATGCATGTATGGATAGATCTCTACATAAGAATCTTACGCATACATAGGTCTATATGTATACATAGAGCTCAATGTATGCATACATAGAGCTCTATGCATATGTAGAGCCTTATGCATGGATAACAGCTTTAATAAGCATGCATAGAGCTCTATGCATACATAGAAACCTATGCATGGATAAGAGCTTTACGTAAAGCTCTTATGAATTCTTGCAAGCATGCATAGGGATCTATGCATACTTAGAGCTCTATGTATGCATAAGAGCTCTAGAGCTCTTATATATACATTGGGATCTATGTATGCATAGAGCTCAATGCATTCTTGCAAGCATGCAAGAATGCATAGGCATCTATGCATACTTAGAGCTCTTATGTATACATTGGGATCTAGAGCTCTAAAGCTCTAGAGCTCTTATGTATACATTGGGATCTATGTATGCATAGAGCTCAATGCATTCTTGCAAGCATGCATAGGCATCTCTGCATACTTAGAGCTCTATGTCTACATAAGAGCTCTAGAGCTATGTGTATGCACAAGAGCTCTATGTAGAGCTCTACGCATGCATACATGCATAGCACTCTATGTATGCGTAAGAGCCCACATAAAGATACATCATACATAGAGCCCTATGTATGCATAAGAGCTCTTATGCATACATATTGCTCTATGTATTCATAGAGCTCTATGCATACATGGATAGAGCTCTTATACATACATATGACTCTATGTATGAATAGAGATCTAGATAGATACATAGAACTCATACCTCTATGCATGCATGCATATAGAACTTCTACATGGAGTCTATGTATGAAAGAATGCCTTTCTCTATGCTTGCTCTCTTGTTTGCAACTAATACAATTTTCCTTGTTACAAGAATGAAAGGTTCTTCCCCCTAGTGAAAATGGCACCTCTAGATCAAGCCAACAAAGCCAACAAGAGCCTATGACTACGGTTTTCTCCCATGCTTAAAGATATTCCCTTTGTAAAATTTCTTATAAAGCTTAGGAAAGCACTATGCACCTTGTGGGAATGGTAGGGTTAAATGATAATTCATTGATGATGTACAATATTTGGTGGTCTCCCCTTTTTAACCCCCTTTGGTTTACTAGGATGGAGAGATGCCGACCAGGTCGGCATGATGTTTGAAGTAATACTTCCACAAGCAAAAGTAAGAGGACTTCTACTTGCAAAAAAGTACTTTTAGGGTAGATTTAGGGACTTAAAGGAGAACCAAGAGATCCTTGATGTAACAGAGCACTATTATCACTAAGAAATGGATGGATCTAAGGAAATGGATGGACTTAAAGGAGAACCAAGAGATCCTTGATGTAACAGAGCACTATTATCACTAAGAAATGGATGGATCTAAGGAAATGGGAATAGCTAGCAGAGCAGGAAGGTCATGTGCCTAGAATTTTCCATAAGAAAACCTTAAGTCTTAATGATGACCTTAACCATAAGGTAGTTTTTGTTAGAAAAGCATTGATGAATGCTCCACCCTTGTGTTGTTCTGTGGGTGATAGATGTGCTCTATTTCGTAAGGTCCCTCTTGTGAGGAGTAGCCGTTGTGCCCAGGCACTCAACAGCTCCTAGTTTTTTAAACACTGGACATTTGATGGGCCAAGTATGGCCAAATGGTTAGGAGACAACTTACATAGACGTGGCACTCTACCAAGTAGGATGCATACTTTTGACAGCATTAGCCAGGTCCGTTTGAGGGTCTATGTGCTCTCTCAAATGGCCATGGGAGCTACGCACAATCCCTATATAGAACCATGTTGTAGACTTATATAGTCCCAATCGGATGAGATATGGTCAATTGGTCATTTTAGACCAAGTTATGGGTTGGCCTCGACCTATGTCTATCCCAATTTTGGGCATTATATATAGACTAGTTTGGTAGCCTTAGTTTATGTTAACCCAAGGTTAACGAGCACCACCAAAAACATCTTGTCAAGATCTTGTACAAAATGCATAATGGAGAAGTCATCATCAACAATGAGCTAAGAAGACACATCCAGCTTGTGAAAGAGCTAAGAAAAGGGCTTGCATGTTTACAGTCAAGAAGGAGTAGCCACGAACATCAAGAACTATCAATTGGTCACCCAAACCATGCAATGTCCACCTAAAGCGGGACTTTAGTTTATGCCAAGGAGTAGCATGGCTGTCCCTTTCCCAAGAACGGTTGTCATGCCTGAATCAAGACCACCACTTGGTATGCCATTCATACCTCTAGTAGTATAGACACATCTAGCTCCACAAGGACCATTAATGGCTCCTCTTGGGCTAGTGGGAATATCTCTGGAGATGTTGGCCTTTCTGGAAGCTATGGGAAGAGGGTTGAGAATGGGAATGACACCTGTTGTTCCTAGAGAACCTCCTGAACAATTTTGATCTAAAGCACAACAAGTTTAGAGACTCATGAACAAGTACGATGGTAAGTATGACGGTACACATGACGCTCTAGATCATGAACAAGTACGATGGCAAGTATGACGACACACATGATGCTCTAGATCATGAACAAGTACGATGGTGGCAGGTATGATGATACACATGACGCTCTAGATCATTTAAAGGTCTTTGAATAAATTTGTGAGGGAGTAAGTGTCAATGACAAGTCCACTCAAAATAGCTTTTGGACACATTAGATATTATCATTCCCACTGCTCAATTGATGAGAAACCCAATCAACCAAGATTGATTTTGTTATTTCTTGAAGGCTTGAGATATCAGAACTTGCACAATTTCTTGAAAATAACAGAACTTGCACAATTTCTTGAAGGCTTGAGATATCAGAACTTGCACAATTACCTTTATCTACAAAGGTGAACAACCTTTAATGAATGCTGCATTGATGCTCTCGACTTTGATGATAACATGTCTGGTGCAGAAAAGGGTTTGAGAAATCTAGTACACCATCTGAAGCTCCCCATAGCATAACCTCCAGTAGAGCAAAAAGTCAGATAAAATGAGTGTCGATGACATGGCTGCTGCTGTGCTAAAGAAAATGGAGGAGAACCAGAAAGTACTTCCTAGAGATTCTACCGCATACCCAAGGACAGAGGGCACATGGTGTCCTTATTGTTGAGGAAATCACACTGGTAATGAGTTTCCATTCAATAGGGGACAGGCAGGCTCATGGTGTGGATAGTGCAGGAGATGCACTAATCCTGATACCTGCAATTACAGGTACAATCCAGTAAATCACAGTATGGCTATTCCAACTCTTCCTGCTATCACCCAACCTTTAACACTCCCTGTGCCACACACTACGAGTAGTGGAGATCCTATGCCCCCTACTAGGACTAACCCCCTACCTAGAGGAATGCTTAAGTTGAAACACCTCCCCCTATTCTATGACCTTAACCTATAGCTCCTAGCGTGACACCCATGAGACACATGGAGGTAGAACCACTCATTGAGGATGTCATCGACACTTATATGCCTGAACCAAATACAACTCCTACTTAATGTCGAGTATGGACTCAGATGTAGAGTTTGTAAGGACGCATGACAATACCTTGGCTCCCATTTGTAGAATGTCAACCTTTGGCACATATGGCCATGGTCAATCGTTGGGTTATATGGCACGAGAAATGAACTCTACAAACCTTGGCCATCCCTTGGCCTATTATACATGTGGAGGAGCACACCTCAAGAGGGAGTGACCTCGCCAAGTCTCTGTCAAGGTAGCCAAAAACATTACAGCACAACTCACATCATTCAAGATTGCTCAAACAACCCTCCCCCCCAGGAAGTGATCAAGGGCCCACAACCCAATTGAACATGCTGAGTTCCCTGAGAGAAAAAATCTCTTCGGTGATCACACTGATGGACTCGTCCTCACACAAGACTAGGACAAGGCCACTACTCTTCATGGCTCAGAGGACAAAGAGAGTGACAAAATCTCGCATGCTTCTACTAAGCTTTCTAAAGGACAAAAGAAGTGAGAAAGGAAACAACGTAAGAAGTCTAAACCCTCCGTAAAATAAATTTCTAAAGCTAAGAAAGCGACCAGTGTGGTCATTGAGATTGATGATTGGGATAAAGGACTTCTTCTTCCTTAGAAGATGCACCTAGAGATGAAATTCAGGATATGGCTCAAAGAGTTATAACTGGAAGACCTCAATGGTATGGACTACAAGACCTTCCAAAGAAACTGGCACAATATCCCAACCCCATAGAGGAAAGAACTAGGTTCATAGCTACACAGGACTTGTTGAAAGAGACTCAACACCAATTAGAAGGACCCCTAGGCCTAGTTATACTAGACCCTTACAAATTTGTGCCTAAGGTATCCCTATACCCTATCCTAGAAAGTTTCAAAGAAGGGAGTGCATTTCCTCCCCCGAAAAAATAGTTGTAATTTTTTCGGGGGAGTGTATTTCCTCCCCCGAAAAAATAGTTGTAAAGAAACAAAATTTGTGATCGAGCCCATGAATATTGGAGTTAGTGTAAATATGGAAACCAACGCAACATGGGAAGAAGCTACGAGAGGGAAAGATAGAGGATCCACAAACTCAAATAAATATCATTTGAATAACTACCTTCGTAACGAGTAAGCAAAAATTATGCTGCTTCGCTATCCAGGCGGTTGAACGATTCCGGACCAAACTCACATTAGGGAAAATTTGGGCTCCAAATGGGCCCTTTTAGAGCCCATTAAAATAATATAAGGCTACCCAATAAAAGTGCTTAGATTCTAGATCCATGTAACATGGGTCTTTTTTGTTCGAGTGGTCCCCACAATTTTGAGCTCAAAAAAGAGGAATAAAATATATTGGCATAAAACTAAAAAATAGAAGAATGTCAGGCGTGAATACCACCTACCAAAACATATGTCAGAAGGAATATCAAGAAAAGAGCCCATATTGATTGAAAGCTAGTCTGATTGAAGACTTTCTTCACAATTTGAACTTAGTTCTCTTCATTTCCTGCCTCTCTTACAGAGTCACTTATCTCCGCCGCCATATCTGCTTCATGTCTTCTTCTTTTCTCAGTCTCTTAAGTTTGCTCCATCTTAATAGTCTGGTAAACTTCTTTTAGCTATGTTTGCTAATCATGATTTCTATTTTGTTTGTTATGTTCGTGAATCTTCCTGACCATGATGTCATTTGTGAAAACGTACAGGGTTATTGGGGTTAACTCAATTATAAGAAAATCAGAGTGCAAGGTTCACAACATTTCTTTAAAGTTTTGTTTTCATTATTTAGATTGTTGAGCTCAATGAAATGGTCATAATGTTCTCTTTTCCCTTTGTAGACGAGCTCTAAAAGAAAACACATTTGCGGCATTGAAAGTGTGGAGCTTTTCAACAAGAAGGATGCTGATGTGACAGCTGGATCCCTCAGCGGTTTAGGAAGTCAAACTGGATCACGAATGAGACCCAGCACTCAAGGAGCATTCAAGATAAAATGAAAAGACATTGGTGATCCTAACGAGCATTGGAAAGATAGGATCATGGAGTTTTGCAGCAGGCGTCCAAATGGTGCAATCGAGGTCCTTGTGCAACATGTTTATAGGCTCATGGACATAATGCTACGTCACCACGATGAAAGTACAAGATCTAAGACAAATAGTAAGATTCAATAGTAGTCTTTGTTTTCTGTGTTCAATACCTAACTGTTTTGTGCTCCATAGCTAAGAATTAAAATTTTCTTGCACCTTTATATCCATCGACGAATGTGGAGGAGTGGTAGAATGTAGAGTGTATCAGTGGAAGAATCAATGTCTTCCATATAGAGATAGGAACATTGCTATATGATAACCCACCCTGCCATTTAGCAGCACATGGAATCTTCTTTTATAATTGTATGTATGTTTTGGCTAATGTAAACGATAATGTTAGAAGATCGGAGTTTATCCCACTACCACTATTGTCTAGCCAAGAATGGGTTTGTTCTTGCACAAACATCATTGTAGCAATACAAGAATAAGATAGGAATAGATATGCATGCAGTAATGAATCCATCAACAAGTTCTAAGGACGTCTATTTGAGTTGGTTTATACCATTTAGTGCCTTTGCACAGATGTTGCATCATGTGAGGGTGCCAAGAAAACAAAGTTAACATATTAAGTGAGCTCCCTTGATATAATGATTGGATGAACCAATTTTTGGGGGAGGGATGGGATGTAAAGAGGACCTTTTTAGAAGATGCCATTAAATGCAAAGTAACAATGCCGGATGTTACATTCGGGTGAAATCAAAACATAAAGTTTTGATTTGTGTGTTTGTAGCAAATTATGTTAAGGTGACATCCATTACTTTTAAGCATTGATTGTTTTTATGACTAGGTATTTCATTGGGAGGTAAAACATTATGCATGCGATTTCATTATAGAAGATGGTGACTATGGAGAGGCGTCTGGCAAAGCTTGGATCAAAACATGTGTGATGGAAGTCACTCTTCCATCATCGATGTTGTAATCCAATTCCAAGGTCGAGACCCGTTAATGGTCAATCTAGAAAGCCATTGGCCACCATTGGCCTTTCTTAGACAAGAGATCCAATTAATGTGTAGCACTGAGGGATTTTTATTTTAAGTTAGATGGTAGGAAAATTGGAAGCAGGAGTGAAGCTTCCAAAACGTGCTCTGTTTGATTGAACCACATATCCTAGAGGTTGTGGAATCACCTTGAGATTGTAACGTTTCCATCTATAATAAAATTTCAAGAGTTATCTTTGGTCTATATGTTGTTGTATAAATGTTACTTCTTTCTTCTTTTTGCACTTTTTTTCTTTCTACATACAGGTACTGACTTGCAATATACGTGGTCAATATAGCACAAATATGGAGCACAAATATGGAAGCCTACATCCGATCGGCTACGTTGCATATTGGTGTAACGTGAAACCATATGGTTGTTGTATACAATAAAAAACTATAGTGTCGTGAGCTTTAGAGACTCGTTTGTTGCATATATATAGACCTTGTATAGTGCAAGTCAGTACAACGCGATATAAGGCTTCCCTTGCCAATGTCCAACGTAAATCGTGTTGTATTGACATGCAATATAGAAGGTCTTTTTAGCTCGAATATGGAACCCTATTCCATATCTATTTCTCATAGTCGTGTTTACTAAAATTTTAACAACGTAAACTTAGTATAGCTTGAATTAGAAACCGTGGAGAACAAAAGGAACATTTGATGTAAAGACATTATTGTAAAACAAGTTTTCTTAGAGATTATCATTACAACATGGAGATACAAAAATTCCTTATCAACATTCGGCATGACAAAATTTCGTACATGTCGAGAGCAGTTAATACAAAGAATTTACACATTGTCAATTATATTGAATTTACACATTGCATCAAAGGTGAATGGGTTGACGTAGAATATTATTGTTGAGTAGGGGAAGCTTGCTCTTGCTATGGGAGGGAGTTCTCTTCTTGTTGGTGGGGAGAGTCAATAGCTTGCTTCCACCGAGGGGATGGCGAATCTCTAAGGTGGATCCACTCCCTGTGCCGGTTGGCATTTGTGGATACTGTCATGGGGTGGCGGCATTGGTCTTGGCCATTGTGGAGGGGGCACAAATGCATATGGCATATCAGGCTCTCGTTGCCCAATATTGTTAATTAGAGTTTCAATTGTTGTGGCCCTGTATAGTCATACATCCAAATCTGTATAATCCGCTAGTCGTAGACTCTACACACAAAAAATTACATATGTGCTATCAGTGATGTACAAAGAAATTGAGGTATCATTAGAAGAAGAAATCAAGCTTACATTTTCTAAGGGCAATGCCAACATTGAGGGCAGTAGCAACATGGCGTTGTAGCACACTCGCTAACCACAACTAAAGCCATCATGTTGCTCTAGGACTTACATCTAATGATCTCCGTTGAATCTAAAATCTCCTCCTGGGTAAGGGCCTCAATACTACCTATTAACTTTCTAATAGATCTGCATACCATTTTTCAATTGTCAATACTCTCTCTCTCTCTCTCTCTCTCTCTCTCTCTCTCTCTCTCAGTAATATAAAAAATGATCGTGTGGACTTAGTGCCTCATATTGCTATAAAATCTTGCAGTTAAATTGGCAAGATAACATCGCTTTGCCTCTGTATCTATAACAATCAAACTCCAGTGTCCAATAAATAGTATAATATGGTAACTCTAGTATCTATGTCAGAATACCAAAAGTATAATTTAGGTCACATGACACTTATGCTTCATGGTAAGCCATTACAAAGATCTGGACATGGTCCAAATCTGCATGCCTAAACCCTAGATATATATCCACATAGGAAAAGTCATTTGAAACCAGAAGAAGCGGGGATATAAGAGAATCCAAAATATATACACTGCGCTGAGCTTCCCGTGATTTGCTAAACTAAGCTACATAGATAACATCGTATTACTTCAAGAAATAATAACCTTTAAATTAAAGTTTAGGGTATGGACATAACAAACCTTAGCTTGCATAACTCTGTCATTGACCTCCTTGTGCATTTTGCATATAACACAATCTCCTCCACCTCGAAAGGGAAGTATTGAGGAGTGTCTTGCACCGGTAACCTCATAATGACGGAGGGGATAAAATACCTCAAAGATTAGACACTAGAACTATGCAATTCTTGAAATTCAGCTTCTCTCCTTGCCCTTTCAAGTCTCTTCGTATAGCCTCCCTGTTTCTGGCTTCGTTAGTGGTATTTTGTATGCTATGCCGTATGTCACGCGAATGATTGACCTTTGTCTCTTCAGTGACAGTACCACTTTGCCTCAGGGGGGAATCTCCAGGATATCTTTCATCTTTGTGTCAGTGAGGCTCACTGGCTCTAGGGTCTTGTTATATCCGAACCTAAGAATCCGTAGCGAGTACATGTCCTTTGACATTACTGTTACTTTGTGTGCATGGGTAGCTAAAATGTAGCTGTCCTGAAAATGCTTAATGAGCCAATCCTCTCGATAGCCTCATGCAAGCAACCCAACGCTGAGCCGTGCGCCAACATCATAGCGGTTCCTTTCACAAATTGATTTGACAAGGCACTAGAATGGGAGCTTCTGAATGGTGTGCCTTTGCACCTTCCACAGTTCACGTAAAATAGAGCTATGCTACTGGTACCTCGAGTCCTCATTGATCAGGCTGGAAATATTCTTTCCTGGTGGTCTAACTTTCTGAGCTTTCTACCCTATTTTAGGATTCTTAGATGAGGAGGCCCTCGGAGTATTCTTTGTTCGTGCCATCTATAACAAAATTAGATGGATGGCTCAAATGACTAACCATGAAAAAATATGGATAAATATCACTTAAATGTGATATGCAGATAACGAACACACTCGAACCCAAACATCGTGTTCTACTGCATTCACAATCAAAGAAACTATAACACACAAAAAAGGCTCAAATGAAAATTTACAAGGAAATTTTTTAGGATTAAATTCACAACAATGCGATGGGAAGACTTCCAACACATTGGACCCTCCATATCGCGTGGTATTGAATTCGTTTTGTTAAAGGGAACTCCAACACATAAAATCTGCGCAAAGGACCAATAACGACAAATTTTAAAAAAACTCACTACAAAAAGATAAGAGGAACTTTCAACACATTGAATCCCCCATATTGTGTTGTACTGCATTCACAATCAAAGGAACTCCAACACGAAAAATCAGCTCAAAGGACCAATAAGGGCAAATTTTGAAGAAAACTAAATAAGCTCAAGTGAAACAAATAAAACATATTTGATAAAATTCAATACAATGTGATAAGTGGACATTCAACACACTGAATGTTCCATATCACGTTGTATTGAATCAAAACTCCTAAAAAAAAGGCTCAAATACAATGCGATATGTAAACAAACAACATATTCAAACCAATAAATCGCACTGTGTTGCATTCACAATCAAATAAACACAAAATAAGCTCAAATGATCAACAAGGAAATAATTTTGGATTGAATGCACTATAATGCAATGGGAAGAGTTCCAATACAATGAAACCCCCATATCACATTGTATTGACTTCATAATAAAAGAAACTCTCTCGGGAGCACATAGAAAAGGAAGAAGAAGACATGGTGCAAGTTAATAGACATTGGATTGAGAAATGGACACTTACTTGTCAACACGATGTTGTTCATAAAGGGAGGAGATGGCATAGATGATGGAGAGCAGATCGCGATGACGAAAATTGATGAAAGGAAGCTGTTGTTTATAGAGAGCTTACTAATTAATTCGACGATTAAGGGTTTAACAGAAGGGGTCCCACCTTAAGTAGATGTGATGCCTCATGATGATGACATTAAAAGGAATGTCATTAAGTACACATGGCATGCAATGATGACGATCGAATGCATGAGTGACATGTGTCTTTCCCTCGTGTTGTGAAAGAATGTGGGCAACCGATGAAATCCTGCTACATGTAAAGACCATGGGATAACGCACATGCATTATTTATAGCGTGAGTTTCAAACACTCTTGGCTTTTTTTTCGTGCAATTATTTTCTCGCTCTTGCTTGCTCATCTTTGAGACGGTGTGACCTGTGTTGGCAATTCTCCTAATCTTCCCGACACACTGATGCGTGACAGTCTCCAACCCTAAGGCAATTTTAAGGTGAGTTCTCAAGTCTTATCGGTCTTAAAATGTTTGTTTTCATACGATTTTGAGTGCCATTCCTTCTTTTCCTATACAAATCATGTATAACTGAAAAATGATTTCGAGCTTCAGTACAATGCGATGTAGGGATTCACTCGAGAATGTCCACCCTAAACTGTGTTGTACTAACTTACATTATACAAGGTCAGTATAGGGTGAATTTGGAGGCGATCTCCGGCCCATACTCTCGTTTTTAATAGAAATGATTTTGAGCTTTAGTAAAATGCGATGTAGGGATTCAATGAAGAGCGTCCACCCTAAATCACACTATACTGACTTGCATTACAAGGTTAGTATAGCGCAAATTCAGAACCCTAAGGGTGATCTCACTGGTCCATACTCTTGTTTTTAGAAGCCACTTTTTAGTGTTTTCTAGATATTTGTGCAATATAGACCTAGTAATGATTATAATTCAATACAACGTGATAAAAGGCTTCATTGGCCAACATCCACCCTATATCATGTTGTACTAACTTGCAATATACGTGGTCATTATAGCGCGAATATGGAAGTCTACATTTGATTGGTTACGTTGCATACTTGTGCAATGTGAAACCATACAGTCATTGTATACAACGAAAAACTAGGTATCGTGAGCTTTAAAGGCCTGTTTGTTACATATTAGAGCAATATAGACCTTGTATAGTGCAAATTAGTATAATACGATATAAGGCTTCCCCTTGTCAATGTCCAACGTAAATCACGTTGTATATTAACTTGCAATATAGAAGGCCTTTTTAGCTCAAATATGGAACCCTTTTCCATATCTCTGTCTCATAGTGTTGTTTTCTTAAATTTTAGCAACGTAGACTTAGTATAGCTTGAATTCCAAACCCCCATAGTTGTGTTGTAATGAAAAGTTATAGTATTGCTAGCTTTTGATGCATATTTGTGCAACTTAGAACATGTATATTTTGGTTCAGCACAATGCGATATCAAGCTTCACTCGCCAATATCTTGGGGGAGTCACATAGTAGGATGTGTAATATACTACGTGAGTTCAAAATAAGGGGTATTTTTAGTCCATGGATTTACAGTTTTTAATAAACAGAAGGGTTATATATCTATGTATCATATGTAGATTTACATTATGGGGTTTTTTAGTCCAAAAATTTCAAAAGTAGTCTTGTAGTCCTAGTTAAAAGCTTTTTCGTCTACCAGTCATTTGATTGTTGAAAGTAAAACTTTAAAGCCATCTATACTAGTCTTTAGCAATGATCCTTGGTCTTTAAACCTGCATTGAAGATGTCAATAACCACCCTCTAGAATTTGAATCTCTAGTCCTCAACGCAGGAACAGAGCGCACAAGGCCCTTATCCCATAGATAGATAGCTCATCCCATATCTTTTACTGTTCTTTTACTGTTTTTCAAGGAAGGAAGGGGGGGCTGGGGAAAAGAGAGATGCAGGGCACTTGTAATGTGCGCTCGTGTTGGAGAACGTAGAGAGAGAGAGAGAGAGAGAGAGAGAGAGAGAGAGAGAGAGAGAGAGAGAGAGAGAGAGAGAGAGAGAGAGAGAGAGAAGGGTGGGGGGAGGGGGGTTTCTAAAGGCAACGCATGTGGTTTCAAATAGTAAATAAAGGAGCTCGTAAAGGAGGGGGGCGATGGTACTCTGCACTCTGGACCATAGCGCGAAGCTCTGCGGTGGTTTTTCTGCGCCGGTAAGAACCGAAGCCTGTCGGATCTCTGTCTCACTCTCAGGTCCGTGACTCGCCCTGCCTTCTGTGCCCATTGCCCACGAGGTCTCTCTCTCTCTCTCTCTCTCTCTCTCTCTCTCTCTCTCTCTCTCTCTCTCTCTCTCTCTCTCTCTCTCTCTCCCCCCCCCCCCCCTTCAAGGCTCTCCCCAGTCTTTGAATCATTGAATGCTACATGTATACAATTTGTACATTCTCCGTTAGGGAATCCAGCTGTTCAGTCTGTACACCACATAATTGTCCATAACTTTTGCATATTTATGAGAATCGTCTTAATATCAGTATATTTCTCTTTTCTTATGGTCTTTTTTAGATATCTAAGCTGGTCATTCATGGCTGCTAAGAATCGCATGAAAGTTTTGGATTATGGGTCTTCAGAGAAAAAGCTTCTTGGTTACATACGAGTTACGGCTGATTCCACATACAATGATTTACGAAAGGAGATTATAGCAGATGGGCTTGTCGATGGTTCTTTCACTTTCATTATTGATGATGACGATGATGGTGAAGCTTGTGCATTGAACCCAATACAAGAAGAGCGATGGCAAGTAGAGAATGCCAAAGTTGTAGGTATTAAGAGAGGCTTAAACACCAAAGTTGATGGAGCTCAGGATGAAGACAGACCTGCAAAGAGACAATGTGAAGATTTGGAGGAGTACATGGAAGATAGAGGCCTCAAAGAAAGCAATAAATTTGGTGGAAGTGAAGACAATATATGTGGCAGCCCGGAGTATGATTATAACATGCTAAAGAGCACATCCATTTCAATGTCCACACTACAAATGTGGCAGATACAATGTGAGAAGGTACGCAAGAAGTTGAAGGAGCAAAATCCATCGAGAGATGATAGGTTTGAGCTGAGTACGAAAGATCTCAATGGCAATGCTTTGATTCAAATATGGTGCCATGAATGTGGAACCTTTTATGGGTCAAGATACCTTAGAAAGCAATCAGCTTACTCATGTCTCTCTAACTTCATGCGAACCCATGTGTTAGAAAGTCAAGCTCATCAAAGAAAATATCTAGCTCATCGAGGGCTGAATGTGAATACAACAAATGGCTTCAAAGACGTAGGAGAAAGTGGTGAAGATCATAAGACTGCAATTTTGTTAGCGGTTGAGGAGATGCATGCTTTCAATAGCACTCATGAAGGCAAGTGCTCATCTTTTGAATGATAAACTTTCAATAATACATTTTCGAGATTTGTTAGATTTTGTTGAGCTACATTTTATTTCGGTTTTCAGCTACTCTTTCGAGATTTGTTAGATTTTGTTGAGCTACATTTTATTTCGGTTTTCAGCTACTCTTTCGAAAGTTTTTTCTAAATGCATTTTGAACTTTACTGCCAATTGTGAGATGACTAATGTGTAAGCATTTTGGGTTCGAAATCTCGCAGGATCTGATTTTCAGCTGATTGAGGCAACTTTACATGATTACAAGGATAAAACCAGGGTAAGAGTTGTCTGCAGGTATGATAACAAATGGTTACACTTGTGTTCACAAAGACCAGATTTGCAAACTCTTCTTACCGAGCACATCAACTCCAAGTCTCATATTATGGTCGTGAACAAAACATCAGCAAGCCAATCACCCTATGGATCAGCAAGGACATTTGGACGGCCAAAGAAGATTTTTGATGCAGATCATCGTCAAAAATCATTGGGTTCTTTTCTCAAGCCGATTGAAAGTGGCACACCATCCCATTCAGAAACACCTTCTACTCGGAAAGGTGACTCGTATATGCTCTCTTCATGCAAATCAAATTTATTATGTTGGGGATTATGGCAAAGTACTGTGGCTTGTAAAGGGATTGAGATAGACATAAAACCTATGTTGCATGATTTAAAAATAGGAAGTGAGTGGTATCCAGAGCCGTACACAAAAGCTACTCTATATGATGGATGTAATGAAGTGAAAGTAGATGGGTGCTATAGACACAAAAATTGCTTTCGTATTTCAGCTTGTGGCAAGCCATTTGAGTCCTTTACTTGTGACAATTGCAAAAAAGTCCTCACTTGTCATGATTTTCGTATGAGAATTCAACGAGAAGCCACTGCTAAAGAAAAGAGAGGGGTCAGAAACACAGGTGGTGGAAGGAGATTAGACTATCTCAGTGGTGAAGAGCTAAAGAGCGTTGCACTTGAGTCAAAGTCAAAATTGAAAGAGGCAAAAAGAAAGTTGTGGTGGTTGAAAACAAGGCTTGTTGTGCTTTCTGTGAGAATTAGGTCTCTCAAAGAAGCAAATATTGAATGCATCCATAGGAAAGATGTCCGACGCTTTTGCAATAACATAATTGAGGCCCATAGGCAAGGCAAATTCGAAACCAGCCTTGTGGGACTTTTTTCAAGATGTTGCAAAGAATGCACTAAAAGCTAAGCAGGCACAAAGATTCTCTGAGTCCACAAAAACAATGTTTGAGGTCATAAAACTATGGGGTGGGCCACGCTTGCACGACTTTTTGAGTACTAACCTTGGAGGGCCATCCATGTCCACCACAAGAAGACAAGGCAAAAAGGCAACCCAATTTGTCTCTGGAGAGCATGAATACATTTTCAATGCGGTTGGGAAGATATACATGGATGCAAAAAGCAAACATGGAGTAACCTCATTGGTTCCCATCATCATTGTAGAAGATGAAACAACCATAAAACGTCGCATAAGGTAAGATAATCTCGACATGTAAATGGATTTTCCTTTCTTTTTGTCATTTAGAGAATGTATGCAAGAAAGAAGTAACTTTAAGTGGATTTGTGCTAATGCAGATGGAATGCAAAGGATGATACCCTTATTGGATTTTGTGGGAAAAAAGGAGAATATCATCAATGTTCTTCAAACGACATGATCATTGTGGGAGACGGATCAGAAGGCTATGAGAAGATAGTTGACGCTTTTCAGAACCATGTTGTGGGGAGCTATGCTAGGCTTCTCATGGTCAATCCTCTTCACGATAGCCTCCCTAGACTAGCTTTAATGGTACAAGCCACATGTAACCGCTTTGATAGCATTTTTGTTAGAAACCAGTGGAATCTTGTGGAGAGGATATGGAATGCAAAGCTAAAGGATGTGATTGGACCGATAATTGGACATGCTTCAGATGGAGATAGCAGGCGTCGTAAGCTCATGCTTGAGGATTACCTTGGAAAGAGCCAAGACCAGTTCTTTATTGATTGGTGTGGCTGGAAGCTAAGAGGGAGAATGGTAGATGGTCATGTGTATGGTCTTCATGATCAAGACTTTGTACATGGTGGAAAGAAGCTTATTAGTCCGCTTGATAGTCCTACTCGACAACTTGCCATAGGAAAGGTTTGGATTACACTCAATCATGTTGCAATGGTTTACCATGCATTTTCAATTGATCAGCACAAACTTCAAGAGGGGGATATACAAAGAAATGATCGCCAAAATTGGGGGGCAGCTCAAAGGATTGCAAGCAGACAGGTGCAAAGTTGTCTAATGAAGCTTCAGAAGAAGGAGAGAAGCATGCAAGGGACAAGGGCATATTTGGAGATTGTCGCTGATTATATTGATATTTTTTTATCTTCATACTTAAATTTGAGGGAACGTGTGGTATTAGCAGCCAAGGTTAGTTTCTTTTTCAAGCTTTGGAGGTTATGGATTCATCAGCATCCATCATACAGCTTGAAGCAAAATTTCATTAGTAAAGAGGCCTATACAGATATTCAGCTTTCTTGCCATTTTGTAGTACTTCTCATAAAGATGTTTCGAGACTTTTATCCATCTCTCAAGTGTCCATTACACCTCACAGGGTCAGATGCAGCTGAAATTTATTTTAGTAAGATCGGAGGCATGATTGGACAAGAAAGAGCCTTCGACTTTGGAGACCTCTTGCATAGTATCGATAGTTTGAACAAGATTGCTATGCACGAATGCAGTGTAGATGGGTTGACTTTTTCACGAGCTCATAAGAAACAAGAACATATTTGGAAGTGTTTGAATAAGCAAGAAGGAAGTTTAGAAGCAGATTTAGGTGACTATGAAGCGGTTTCCTCGGATGAAAAAATAGTGGATGCATTGAAAGAGGGCTTACAGAAAGCTCAAAACCTGTGTGAGCCATTGGGATTAAAACCTACCAACAAAGGAGAGAGCTTGAAGTGGTGGTCACAACCTTGGGTGGATACAGAATCGATATGGTCAAAATTGGATGCTGATATGGGAGAAGCAGATGATTATGATGATTTTCAACAGCCAACAAAGGATGACCAGCAACTTCAAGGAGGTCCGGATGAAAATGATGAGGTCATTGCAGTTAGTGAGATACGACATGAAATTGATGGCATCTTAGATGAGGCAAATGACTCAAAGACAATCACAACGAGACAAAAGATTAACCCCACTGTAGAAGTTGATGGAAAGTATATCTTCAAATCTACATTGGTTAGCCAATTAAATGGGAATTCAACATTGTCAAAGGATCGATTAACAAGAGTAAGACAGGGTGTTTATTTTTCCCATGAATCAAAACAACAATCTTCAAGCAATGCAAATTTCTTTGGGATAGGTAGTGATTGTGCTGTCTATTTTGTGGATGACACACAAGGACAAGCAAGTACCAAGCATCTAAAGCGTAATGGGAAGCCCACAAGCTTGAACCAAATGGATATATCTCAAGGCACGTGGTACTTGGGAAGAGTTCAAAAGATGAGGATGAAAGTGGGAGGTAGGTATGTGGACTATAAACGAAGCTTTGACTTGTCAAATCGGCCTCAAGGCATAGAAGTACAGCTTGGTTGGTATCAAAGAATTAAAGGATCACGGATGTTTACATATGACCTGACGGACTTGAATATGGTTGCCGTTGAGTCAATTATAGCATTGGCAAATTTGACGTACAATGTGTCGAGTGAAAAATACCATCTTGATGAGAGTGATTATAAAATCTTCAACGACTTTGTTAAACATGTTGAGTAGCACTTACCTACAAAATTTTCAAAGAGGTATTGAAGTAAGTAATTGTTTTTTTCAGTAAGCTTTGTATTGCCTATTGCCATTATTTACGAATTTTGTTTCTTGCAGTGAATGGTCCTTCAAGGTAACAGTTGGCGGGAGTTTTGGTTATCCCATTTTGCGACTTCAATTTTGGAAATGTGTTGTCTTCAGATTAGTCATCTCGTAGATTGATCATTTTGGGATGCTCTATCGGTATGCTGTAAAGTTTTCGGAGTCATATAATCATGCATATTGTGTAACCAGTTCGACAATCCATACATATGAACAGGTAAAAAGTGCACGCGGTTTTGGAGCATGTTGTTCTTCCTATTTATCTTGCTATCATTAATGTAGGCATCGTGTTCAATAATAGTTTCAACTTTTTGATGCAATATTTTTGCTTCCAAGTATTTCTTTGATGAAATATGCTGGTTGTGAGGTGTGGTCTTCTCTTTGCCGATGTGAGATGTTGGTAGTATGATGTGTTGTTATGGAAGGATCTTAGCTTGTTGACTACCGAGTGTGCATACCACACTCTTTAGCTGGTGGCTATCTAGAATTTTGCAGCAAATGTTCATGTATATTGTTGACGAAGTGTCTCAGCCCACGAGACTTTTTAAATTGACAGGATGATTTGGTGACAATTATCCTGTCAGATGTACCTAGCTCGATTGACTTGCCATGTACGACGCTTTTGAAGTTTTGCATAGCCCACATACAAAGTCTGAAGCAAAGGCTGCTTTAGTTTGGCTCTTAAAAGAGCGTACAAAGAATCAAAACTCTCCACATGAGCAGCAGCTGTATTCAGGACTGATAGCATTGTACATACTGCAGCAAACGGCATGTTATGGTAATGGAGAAGACAAGAGGGTTTGGAATGACAGAGTTGCAATTGTTACGGTAGCAGGCTTTGCAGTTCAAACAGCAGTAGGCATTGCAATTCAAGCAGCAGCAAGGGATGAGGTTGCAGCAGCAGCAGGACACCGTGAGGGTGCAACAAGAGGAAGCAACAAGGCAACAGTAGGAGGTAGCACAAAAGCAGGATGCTTTTAGGATGCAACAACAACAGGAGGCAGTGAGGGTGCAACAGCTGGATGCAAGCACAACAGCAAAAGACATTCAGGATGCAGCAGCGGGCTTTGTATTTGCAACAGCAAGGGGCAGCAAGGACTCCAGAACAAAATATAGGGGTGTCTCAAGTGTAGGATGGAATGCGGTCCAAGAAGCAGGATACACTGTGGCTTCAGCAGCACAACAGCAATCACTCTTGTCCAAACAGCAGAGGGTAGCATGGTCTCAACAAGAGCCCGAGCAGAGTAAAGGTTTGCATTGTTACAAGTATGGTGCAGGTTATGCTCAGTCCGGCAACAAGTGGCAACAAGTGATCTTGGTTCTAGCTAGTTGTGGAGAAAGGCATACGGTGAACTTGGTAGTGGTGTTTTTATTCTTTTTGTGCTCTTGTTTGTTTCTTGAAGACCCAAATGATGCAAACTTTGAGATCTTGATCAAGCTTGTAATAAAAAATTTCTACCCAAGTCTATGTCGAGAAGAGATTTCTGACAATTCTCGGATCTGCAGACAATAAATCATCTAGTAAGACTTGTTCCTGTTTATGGTAATGGAGAGGACATTCTGCATGCTACAGCTGGTATCAACATTTTAACATTTAGAAAAATTGAGGTTTGATAAGTTTTACAAGTATGGTGCAGGTTATGCTCAGCTCGGCAACAAGTGTTCTTGTTTATGGTAATGGAGAGGACATTCTGCACGCTACAGCTGGTATCAACATTTTAAGGTTTAGAAAAACTGAGGTTTGATAAGTTTACAAGTATGGTGTAGGTTATGCTCAGCCTGGCAACAAGTGTTCCTGTTTATGGTAATGGAGAAGACATTCTGCACGCTATAGCTGGTATCGACATTTTAACGTTTAGAAAAATTGAGGTTTGATAAGAAACTGAGGTATGATAAGTTTACAAGTATGGTACAAGTTTCTGAAAATGGCAGCGTTTTGGCATCATGTTTGTGTTGTATCTTTCACAAAACACTTCGTTATCATAACGAAGCACGTAAGTTCTTATGTCTCTTTTATGCATATGTTATAGCACTTCTATTTGACAATGTGTGATTTCGCTTTGGTCTCTAATACTGGCAGCAATAAGCACTAGTGCATATCATGGAACTCGAAGCAATTTGTGACAAGCTATGAGGAATTATTATACCTCATGTAGATCAAAGCAGCATGCTGCCACATCCCAACATCCATTCAAGGACAATAGGCGATTTGTGGAGTCAGCTATGTGATACATTTGTTTATTGCAACTGCAGACGAGTAAAGACCAGATTCTTCCTCGCTTCATACAAGGTGCATACAGTCCTCCTTCACTTTGGGATACGCATGTGGAACACGGCACTTGTGACACATATTGTTTTTGCTTTACTCGGGCCTTTCATGTATTTGGTGTTTGCATTAAGCTATTCAATGCATATTTGTGTAATTAATTCCCTCTATGTTTTTTGTACTTTTGTATCCATTTGAGCATGCAAAGACTGTGTAACCTAGAAGGCCTCTATGCTTTTGTACTTGTTTAAGCATGCCCAGGCTTTGTTATGGTTCTAGCTAGTTGTGGAGAAAGGCATATGGTGAACTTGGTAGTGGTGTTTTTATTCTTTTTGTGCTCTTGTTTGTTTATTGAAGACCCACATGATGCAAACTTTGAGATTTTGATCAAGCTTGTAATAAAAAATTTCTACCTAAGCCTATGTCGAGAAGAGATTTCTGACAATTCTTGGATCTGTAGATAGTAAATCATCTAGTAAGACTTTGTTTGCTGTTGAGGAGGTTAGAGGAAGAAGCAAGCCTTTTCATTCGAGTTTCATTCTTGGTACTATTGCCAACCACTGATCCTTCTTGCATTTTGGCACTCACAAGCAGAGCAGGATAAATCGTCCTTGTGAAAATGGATATGAGATGACTTATGATGGCAATCATAGCTTCCGACGTGAAAATAAGTTGAGCTGTTATGCTCAATGTAATTTTGTCATGCGCAAGACACTCAATGAGGGTCCATGGGATTTCAATGTTGACATTCCTCACCTGAGTGTTTGGTGCACGAATGATGTACACTTAGCAAGTGCTCAGGAGGTCAAAGGATAGAAGAGTGCCTAATTCGTGTGTCAGTTAGGTGTGACACCTAAATGCTTTGAAAAGACTTATAACAGAGTTAAAAGGGGATTAAGTGAATTTGGGCACATGGCCAAGGCTAGAGGCAACCCATGGGTAAATTGGGCCCAAGGCCAAGGCTAGAGGTAACATATGGGTAAATTGGGCCCAAGGCCAAGGGATCAGGGGGGCCAAGGGTTAGGACTAGGGTTGGGTATGCCCATGGACACTTTTAAGTGTAGTGTGAAATGACAGCCATGTATATAAGCCAAAATAAGGCTAATGGGTCATTGATCACTTTACCATTTCTCTTTCTAAACCTAGGCTAATCTCTCTAAGCTAGGCTAATCCATGTTGAGTTAGGCTAATCTAGATGTAGAATTATTTTAGTGGTATCAGAGCAATCTACAAGGAGTTCACTTCAATCCAAGTCTCTCATTGGAGAACATTACTTCCTTGAAGACTCTTCAAGTGAAGATGATGATGCCGATGGGGAATGCAAAGAGATTTCTACGTATGAATTGGTGGTTGAAAATGAACCAGTGGATACCCACCATCATGAGGATGCAACTATAGATGAGGTTAATGAAGGATAATTGCATGATTCTCTTAATGAGAATGATTATGGGGATAGTGATGGTTGTGATGGTACTTTTCTCGATGAAGGGGATGACTATTATAGTAATCTTCATGAAGATGAAACAAGTGTTGAAGATCTATATGATGATAATGTGGATGATATTGAGGATGCAAATGATTGTGATCCATATGAGGACGTTTATGTGGAAGATGCTATGGGATATGATGCTTATAAGGAAATCTATGGGATATGATGCTTATAAGGAAATCTATGGTGATGATCTATATACATATGATGATGACTCATGGGGACCATGATAGTGGTTCATTGGATGGCCATGATACCTATGCCTCCAATGATGATGATGATGATGCATATCCTTTTGACCTTGGCATGTGTAAGGAAGAGCTTCATCGCTTATACTTTTCCTATGAGTACGAGTGGTTCGGCTTCATTTCCATATGATCCAAGTGGATGCTATGCACATGATGGATATATGTATGTTAATGTATCTACATATGGGGTTAATGGATTTCCTTTTGACCTAGGCATTTTGGCCATCTTTCTTTAGTTGGGGGATGGCATGGATTTTACTTTGACCTAGGACGAAGACATTTCACATGATGAATACATTTAAGGAGTCAAATGGTGCTTAAAAATAGTGAAATATCTTGTGCTAAAAATTTTAAAAATCACTACTTGGACAGCCCTAAACCCTTTGGTGTTGGATGCATATTGGGTGTGGAAGCTTCATGAGGTTCGTATACCATTATGGAGTATGTGATATGGCTTGATTTTAGGGCGTTTGGTGGAGTTTATAGTCATAGGCATGTGTTTCTGGCTCCAACATACATGGCTCTCACGCATGAGCATGTTACTTGACATGAGTCCTTGATGATATTCTCCATTCATGTGAATTGCATATGCATATCTAAGGTTTTGAGGATGAAACCTCTTGGGTGGGAATGGTTTGTAACAAAGTTGAAAAGGGGCTTAAGTCAATTTGGGAACAAGGCCAAGGCTAGACTAGGGTAAATTAGTAGGCCCAAGGACAAGGGATCAAGGGTATGTAAAAGGGGCCAAGGTTTAGGACTAGGGGCCCATGGACACTTTTAAGTGTAGTGTGAAAGGGAAACCATATATATAAGCCAAAATAAGGCTAATGGGTCACTAATCACTTTACTTATGGAAAATTGCCACTTTTCTCTCTAAACCTAGGGTAATCTCTCCAAGCTATGATAATCCATGCTAAGTTAGGCTAATCTAGGTTAAGCTAGATGTAGCTTTCTTTCAAGAACATTCGAAAACAAAAGCATGTAGTGCAAGAAAAGTTGTAAGTAGAGGGCCTTTGCTTTCTGGGCGACACTCACTAAAAGTGTTCCTATCATGCCTTTTGTGTATTTTAAGGACTTATCTCTGTCACTCCTTTGAGTTCAGTTGGACTTGACACTAATGCCTATTGCATCTTGCATAGGAGACTCAACTGAACTCTTATGCTCATCTCTCTCTAGCACCACAAGTGACGACTTGTGAAATATCAATTGTGTTCACGTGTATAAGTGATGTGAACCTTTTTAGGAATTATGCTCAATGGTGGGTGCATTTTATCCTTTTGCAACCCGACTTGACTCGTATGCCTTAGGCTCATTTTGGCAGTTCGCGACTTGACTTTTAAAACTCTTATGGCATTGGTGCATTTTGGCCTCCGATGACTTGACCTTGCCGGGGTGCATGTATGGAGGGGCTCTACCAGATGAGGGCTCTTCATAAATCGTTTTGCCCTCATGGCCAAATGTGTTTGTTGGCATGGCAACCATATGTGAATGTGCAATGGGGGTTGCGGTGCCACCGAATGGAATGGAGGCACTGTGGGGGCATGCAACCATGACCGAAAGGTGTCCATGGTTACGGGGAAGTTTAGAAAATCTTCAACAACAGTACGTGCGCAGGCCCGTAATAAGAGTTTTGGCTATCTTTTGTCTCATGTGTGAACGCACCGCACCCTTAAGGTAAAAATGGTCTTTTGAGGGGTTTTATGCATGTAAAAATGACCCTAGTGAGTTGAAAAAAAATTGAGAATTTTTTTTCTAGGGAAGATACGTCTGTATTCTTAGAAGGTATGCCCGTACGCTTTAGGTTGGTACGGCCATGGACTTAGGTTGGTATGGCCATACGCTTAGGAAGGTACGGCCGTTGCAATTTCTTTTTTTTCTGAAAACAAAAAGTTTTTTTTGGGATGGTACGTTTGTATGCTCATACACTTTAGGATTGTATGTCTGTGGACTTACGTTGGTATAGTTGTACTGTTAGGAAGGTATGGCCGTGGTATTTTTCTTCTTTCCTCTCTAATTACTCCCTAATTACTCCCTAATAATGAGGAGTTTAGGGATCGAGATTCGATAGATGGATTAGCAATGTTTAGGCTAATCTAAAGATGTGATCACCCCTAATTAATCCCTCTGATTAGGTATCTAATTAACCCATTCAAAACAGAAAATATTAGGTAAATGAGACCTAATTAGTGCTAATTCTTGCTAATTAAGACCTAATGAGAGTGGAGTAAACATGGATTTGGGTCAAGGTGTTATGGCTCACCCAAACCCTCCTTGAAACACATCCAACAAGAAGATTACCTGTGGTGAACCATAATAACTGTCATAAGGATCTTTCCAATAGCTGAGCTCGTAACCCTTGAGGTCTCCAAGCTCTACAACTCCTTGAGAAGCAATTCCACCGCGCCTCCCGCTCGAGCATTGTCACATCACTGCATCGCACTTAGTGTACTTGTTCCTCCTCTCACCTCACTTCACTCACATACACTCACTAGCATGGATTAGAGAGAGATTAGCAAGAGAAAAACTCTATTGTACAATGGGAGAGTTTTTTGTATTATGAGATATTTTCACTTATATACATGGCCATAAGTATTCACACTCACTTAAACTGTAGCCCGGTCGAGCACTTTAGCTCATAAGAGGCCTAATGCTGTACAATGACTACTCTTATAATATATCCATGAAGTACATCACTTATTGGGACTTCATCCTAACTTGCTACCACACGCTCTTGAAGCGGAAATCGCCAGCCATGAGTATTCCATCAGACCATTACGATCACCCGTCCAAGTTATAGATTTGGACACCATTGCTTCATATCTTGAATGCATGACCTTTTGGTGCGCCTACATTGATTCCTTAATGTAAGATAATGGTAGTAGCTCTTGTTAACCCTAGGAATGGGTTAATATTCCCTCCTTCCTGATGTCGATCACGTCCTCGTGTGATTGATCACGTTTGAAGAGCTTATTGTAGGGAGAATTGACAAGCTTTGTTGATGGCTTTTAATGTTGACGTTCAAATGTCTATTTTTTCCCAGAAGGAATAGTTAGTAAATGAAAAGGTAAGAGATCAGTGGTGGGAATTCCAAACGAGTGGGGGTGGTGGGGGTTTTGCAAAGTGATTGCATTTTTATATTTTTGTGAGCATTTTTTATTTATTATTGCGGGTATATTTTTTGCTCACTTTGTTTTTGGCAATCATAAGCAGAGTTACATGTTATTGTGTTAGTGGAGAATCTAAGAGATGTTAATAATGGGGGAGAAGAGAAGGCAGGATCCGAAGGAATGTAGACAATCATCAGAAGATTATGATTCTATTGAGGTTCCTCATTTGATTCATTGAAACAACATTCATCACTTTGGCCTTTGATGATGTCCCTTTGTGGGGCAAGATTCTTGTCAAATGTTGTTGAGTAGGACATGTTCCTACATGCTTCTTTCCATGTGCTTTTGATACTTTTAAATATATTTAAGTGTTCTATGAAGTAGATATGTATGAAGTACATTCAATGAGTCAAATAGACTCTTTTTGAGTTGCTACTTATTGAAGTAGCCACTTGTTGGCGAGGCATGAAAGAATTATGGCGACTTGCGAGGCTAATATAGACATCTTCACTAAGGATTAGAGATCAATGTATTGTGAAGATTTAAGTTTTCGTTTGGAGAGGTTTGCAATTTGAAGGAAAATTCCAGACGATGGGTTATACCATTGACCAAGATTTAGCCCATCATGCCCCTCATCCAAAGATATACTTGGTAGTTAACGATGATGAGGCTTTGGTGCAAATGTTCTCCAGTTCATGAGTATAGATATGTACTCATGGAATAACTATTAAAATTACAGCAATGTGATGAGCTATGGTGGATCAAATGCTAGAATCAACATCATTAACAAAGAGATTAGAAGATAATTAACATGTGATTAGTGAGCAATTAAGTGATAGCTTAATGTAGGCATGGATAATAAAAAACCAGCAAATTCTCATTAGGCCAATGCCTAAATTTATAGAGTTTACATCCAAGCATCTAATCCCACTGATTTCTCCTTGATTCACTCCACCTCTTTTGCTTGATTCTCTCCACCTCTCCCAGAATATCTCCACACCTCCTAAATCTCCTCATGCTACCCTTTATTCTCTCCTAGTAGATTCTTCTCACCTTTTCATCACAGGTTCTCTCACATTTATAGATTTTCTTTTACAGCCTCTAGCCAAGGGCTTGTTCTCGTACACACCCTATTCACTTGTATATTTCAAAAACTCCCCTCAAGTGAATACTCCTAGCACACTTGGACCCTATACCAAGTTTCCCTCTTACTTGATAGTCCGCGACCAGTGCCTCAAGTCCCTAAACTCATAGTCCTTAACACACTCTCTCTCTCTATGTGTCCAAGGCTACTATATGAATCAAGAAAGCTCAGACTCCATGAGAAAAATTATGTAGTCTATGATTTAGAACTTTTAGTAGTCACTTATGCATTGAAAGTTTGGAGGCATTATCTTCTCACTTGGTATCAAACCACAAGAGTACAAATTTAAAAAAGAAAATGTAGTTATTTACAGATGCCTTAAGTTGAAAAGTATCCTTATCGGTTGTTGCCATAACTATTATATCAAATCTCCTCCCAGTAGAAATCAAACAAAAGATTGGAGCAGAGGTATTCTTTACCCCAATTATCACCTTATTAAGACAAGAAAGAAAGATTGATTAAGAAATGAACAAAGTTCAAGCATGTAAATTTGAAGATAAAGCTACGATCGTTTATGAGCCCCAAGAGATGGGAATTTCATGAATAAAATCTTAGTTGAGGCTCATGACAACCCAATTGTAGGACATCCTAGTTACATGAAGACCTTAATATCAATTAAGAAAAGCTTCTTTTGGCTAGGAATGAAAAAAGATATTGAATCATGTATGAATATTTTGTTTGTTAAAGGATTAAAGCTAAAAGAGTCAAGTTTCCTAGGAAATTGCATCCCTTAGATATTCACACCATGAAATGTGAGTGCATTAGTATGGATTTCATCGCTAGATTAGCTTCTAGTTTAAGATATGGTTCCATTTTTGTGACGGTGGTTGACAGACTTACAAAGGTTGCATATCTTATACCTTAAAAGAAGAACTTATCCCTTGAACGTTGCTAGGATATTTCTATGAGAGATCTTTCATTTACATGCATGACCATACAAAATTATCAGTGATAGAGACGCAAAGTTTACTTCTCAATTCTTGACATCATTTTTTGAAGGAGTTGGGAGTTCTCTTGATCTTAGCACAGCTTATCCTCCTGAGTCTGAAAGGGTCAATCAACTTATATAAGACACCCTAAGTGCCTTCTATGGATGTGAGCCAAAAATATGGTTAAACTACTTACATCTGGGTAGAGTTTACTTATAATGCCTCTCATCATCAAAGTATTGGTATGAGTCCTTTCAAAGCTCTGTATGGTCAAGATTGCCTTACACTTTTGACTTGGTTTGACTCCCTAATCAAGGTAGAGATTTCAAAGCAAGTGCTTGATCAAATAAACAACCAAATGCAATTTATAAGAAAAGATATCAAGGCAAGAAAAAAAATTATACACATCCAAATAGGTTAAGTCACAAGTTTGAAGAAGGTTTGATGGTTTTTCTTCATGTATGACCCAAAATTGTTCTTTATCGCTAGGGAAATACAAGAAGCTATCACCAAGATCCTATGGATGTTATGTTATCACAAAAGGAAGATTAGAAATCAAGCTTATGACTTGCTTCTTCCTCCACATCTTAAGGTTCACAATGTCTTTCATGTCAACCTACTAAAGAAGTATCATCCGAACCCTGAACATATTTTAGAGAATGATCACATCATCATGCTAGTGCAAGGACATCTGGAGTTCGCACTTGAAGAGATCCTAGATGTTCATGAAAAACTTATACAAAATAGGATTCTAAAAGAATGCTTAGTTAAATAGAATTTTTCCCAATTGAAGATGCAACTTGGAAAAAAGAGAAGGATTTGGTAAAAGATTATCCCCATTTCATGAGATGAGCACATCTCAATGCTTGAGTGGGAAGAATGTAAGGATCCCTCTTACCCGTGTAAATATATATATATATATATATATATATATATATATATATATATATAAGTTTTTTTACCCAAATATCATAAAATGGTGTATGATTGGAGAAGGAAAAAATGTGTAATAAAATGTGCATATAGGAAAATTGATGAAAATTAAGTAAAAACCTTTGAAAAACTAAATGTTGGTGGGAGCCTTGAATTTTTATATAAGGTGCACATTCCTAGAAAAATTATAAGGTGCATATGTGCACACATACACGTGTGTATGTGTATGTGTATGTATGTATGTGCAGGTGCACATACACCCATGTACATGTGTGTGCACATACACACATGTACATGTCTGTGCACATACACACATGTACATGTGTGTATGTATATGTGTGTACCTCTATGGGAAAGCACTTAAATCCCAAAATAATTTGAAAAATATGGGCTCATAAATAATTAGATTTGAAATGAGTGGTTTACTCTAGGGCCAATATCTTGGGCAAAAATATTAGCACAGTGGAGAAAAAATAAATTAAATAGCCTAAGGTTCTAAGGTTTGGGGTGAAACCATGGTTTGAGAAAACCAAGTAGTAAGTGGAAAATGGTAAGTGGCAATATGCACATGGTTTTTGGTTAGGTGTTAGCAGGGATGGCTAATGGTTTCTTGCATGAGTGGTATCGGGCTTCCTTAACTCTAGTTTCATTATAGTACATGGTGGGCTCTTGTTCTAGTAAGCCTTAAGTCTAGCCCCTTTTTCCTTGATTTTAACTCATCTAAAGTGATGTTCATGGTGGTTCGAACTCATACATGCTAATTTAGGTGAAATTCCATGCATATGAAGAACCCTCACCTATTTAAAGACATCCTCTCCCTCATTTTTACTACACACCTAGTGGAAGCATCACCATTAGCTTTGAAAATACTCTTTTATGCTTTTGTAATACTTTTATCACATCTTACACCTAGTATTACGAGCTAATCTAGTCTAAGAGGGTAATTAATCGATCTTGGAGAGTGAAAGGACATTGAATCCCATGCTTGAAGAGTAGGCATGGATTTGTTGAAGGATTGGGAGTGATTTTCCTCAATATGTAGTGTAACAACATCAAGCCAATGCTATTATTCACATTGGTCTACCTTCCATAATTTAAATTTTTAAAAATAGGCAAGTACATGTCCCTTTCTTGGTATTTCAAATCATTGTATTGTGAATTACCATTTATTTAAATCTTTGGCTCACTGAGAATAGCCAAACATAGAAAAAAGAATTTTTAATTAAAACCTATTCACCCCTTGGCCTAGAATTGTAAAAATTAACTATATCTCTACTATACTCGATAGACCCTAGCTCTGCCAAGCACGGATTAAGCAAGATTGGGACGTGGATATGATTACTATCCGGTGTGGAAAGAAGAAAATAAAGATCTCTATCGCTAGTAGGCAGGAGGTGGAGAAACTGCCGGTCAGAAATAGCCGAAGGAGTCAACATGCTAGAAGGGCTAGACCTCAAGGAGAAGGAGTATCTCCAACAGAATGCTAATTTGATCAGCCTGTTTGAGGTTGATGTAGTCTGGATAATGGACAGATATTGACTAAGAAGTCTGCACAAGGATAAGGTTCCCAAGGATCGGTCTGCTCCACGGACAGAAGAACACAACCCGGAGAAAGCATAAGATTTTTATGAGGCTCTGGCTGAGGAAGGCACTACTCCAAGCCTACAGCAACTCATTACAACAGAAAAAGCTTTTGACAAAGATCGCAGGCACTCTAAGAGGGTCAAAGAGAATGAATTGAGATAACATAGTACAATCAACTGCCAAATTCCTATACGAGATGATAATCACTCGTTTTGGATGCCCAATCAAGTTGATTAGTGACCCAGGTAAGCACTTCATCAATGATGTCATCAAACAACTAGTCACCCAACATAGTGTACCGCAAGCCAATAGTCAAGCTAAATTGACCAACAAAATCCTCAAGAAGATCCTCACAAAGTTGGTCAATCAAAATCACAATGACTGGGATGAAAAGCTTTATTTAGCTTTATGGGATTCCGTACAGCCTACAAGATTTCGACAGGAATGATCCCATTCAAACTAGTTTCTGGCACCGAGGCAATTGTACCAATGGAATTCCTTGAAGTGCCGAGTCTCTGCATTGCCATTGCACAGAAAAGTTAAGCCCGGAAGACTCCCTTTAGCATCGCTTGGACTAGCTCCTTGTATTGGATAAAGCTCGCTTCAAGAGTTTCTACGTCACCACAATCGTTCAGAAAAGAAGGAAGAAATGGGTCGAACACCACTCCAAGTTATGGATGTTCAAGGAAGAATATCCAGTCCTCTTTATTTCAATCTCGCATGGGTCTGTATCCCAAAAAATTAAAGCTCCAATGACAAGACTGTTCTGGATCGTCAAAAAGTTTTATGACGGCACTTTCCTTCTCAGCACGCTTTTGATGGCGAATGATTTCAGAAGCCAATCAACGGCTACCACACACCAATGCTACCGAATCCCTTTGTTAAGGCGACAAAACCACCAATCCACTACTTGAGCATCCATCACCATCATGGCATCGCTCCTCTCCAAACAATCATACCGCCTACGACCCTACCACACACCAATGCTACCGAATCCCTTTGTTAAGGCGACAAAACCACCAATCCACTACTTGAGCATCCATCACTATCATGGCATCGCTCCTCTCCAAATAATCATGAAAGATTCGCCTCAAGTGTTGAGCAACATGATGCAATCTCATCAAGAATTTTCAACCACTACGCGCCAATGCTACATGGTAACTATTTTAAAACCCCCCCAAAAGCCAACTAATCTTGGTGTATCTATATGTTTGAATGCAGAACCCCTTCTCACTTCAACCATAACCCTTCGCCTACAATGACCTTTTATACTTTCTCTCTTGCCTTACACATGATGTGCACACAGCCACCATGAAGAAAACCATATATCTGCCCAAAGGCCAAATTTTAACCCTAGACAACCCAACCCCCACACCCAAAACTGCTGAAGTACAACCTATCTGTACATCCACACCCCATGAGGTATAATGCAATCCCAAAACCCAACAGACCTTAGCTCCTTCTTCTGTCTCTATTTACACAAGTTGAAGTTACCATTACCCTGAGAAGGAAGCCACCATAAATGGCAGCTTTCTAGGTCCTTGTAGAAGTTTCTACAGCAGTGAAGGCCAGTCATCTGGTGGTGGCAATAAAGATCCTTACAACAAAGGGAGAAGCTGAGGATAGCCAGAAAGAGTACCGCCTTCTTTGCAACACTGGAGATCAAAGAATGGGTTTCAAAAGCTCACTCCTGGCACTCCTGGCTATGCCAATAGCCAGTACGATGATGACAAATACAGTAATTGTGGTGGGAGAGAACAAAGAACCCAGCATTCTGGAAGATGGAGATACAGCAAACAACAATGACACCAAAAGACCATTTACAAGAAGACAATCTGGTTCTGAAGTTACTAAATAGTAGTAACATGGAGGAACATGCAAACACAAGGGCTCATATTCAAGGATCATGGGCAACTCCTCCACCTCCCATCTCTGTGCTCTTACCTGATATAGCTAGGATATCATTAGCAGAGGAGGCAAAGCTATCCTCACCTCAGAGCATCTCTTTGTTCTCTAAAGTAAGTGGTGAAGTTAGGAAAGCGGCAAAAGCAACGGAAGTGGAGATACCCCCATAGAACCTACCAACACTAAATTCGCAGACACCTATCGATATAGGAAGGCTGCAGCTATTGGAAATGCTGAAGGATTATTCCACTACTCTCTATAGAAGAACTATGACCAGCTGCATGGCTGGCTAATCACCATGATAATGCTCGACAAAGACCATCAGTAAACCAATAACCCATGGCATCGTGGAGATCCTCATTCACAAATCAAGAAACTCAAGGCAAGTACACTGGGAAGAAGCCAGTACTACCCCATAATTTTTCTTCTAGAAGTCTACTTTTGGGAAGCAATCCCCGGAATTTATCTTGTGGAAGGCATTTGTCATCCTTCGCCTTCCGGATCCACTCTTCCAAGATGTGCATGCTACTCCCACAGCATTCAGGATCTACCTTCTACAAGTGCCGAATCAACGATCATCACTAACACCTCCATTAGTTGTGATTAGAACTCACCCAGAGGCTAAAAGGCATCTAACAATCCAGAAGATGACAACATTGTGGGTTTGAGTCATCAGATTGGAAATCTGACCCACTGGGTGTGCCAAGTGTTGCCGTAGGCTAGCTTGAGCCGCAAGACAACACCGCCAATAGCCAAACAACTGCATGTCAACATCGCGTCACAACTGTCAAGCCTGATTACTTTATTGCAAGAAACAGCACTTCCTTAAACACTCAGCCACAACACATCTTATCATCATAGTATTGACAAATACTGCAAGCAGGCACTATAAATGGATGAGTCCAAAGCCTTGCAAAAGGCTAGCTACTGCTGATTGTATCACTTTCTATTTTGGATTGATATAAGCAAGACTGTTCTTTGTTGTTATCTCTCTCTTGTACATTCATCTTCCTGTTACGTCTGTGTATTTTAGTTCTGTTTCATACACTATGATTGTTAAAGTTATCTGTTAGATATCGTGTTTCATACACTATGATTGTTAAAGTTATCTGTTAGATATCCTGTTTTTACACTATTTATTAAGCAGTCAACCCGATAGTGTTCAGTGATCTGTGTGCTATGTTTGTTTTTATGTTAGATCCATATTTGTCTTGGTGTATGCTGTGTGCATAACTAGTGAATCTCAATAGGTTGCAGCGAGAATAAGCAGTCATATTCCCATAAAGTACCCCAAACATGGCATGTTCAAGTCTTGTGTGAATGGAATTCTTTTAGGATGAGCCATGAGTGCTGGCTGACCTAACAAATCCCATAACTCGAGGGTCATGAGATTGTGATCTCATTGTGGATAAAGTTGTGCTTGAATTGTGGTTATTTTATTAGAAAGTTCCAATCCAACCATAACTCTTGGATATTCTAAGTAAAATATGTTAGAAGTTCTAGTTCCTCTATAGCCTCCTCCTCCCGTAATAGCAATTTCACAATGCCTACAGGAGTGTTCAAGGTGACTATTTGCATGGATTCGTCAAATGAATACCACGAGTCATTTGCCCAAGTGCCACCCAACTTGATAACATCATACTCAAGGGGATTTGGGATAACATGGAATTTAAATTCCACTTTTCACCGATTGTTTGAGTAGCATAGCTAAAGCAACCTGGAACTCCAATGTTTTGTCCATTGGCACCTCTTGCAAGACCAATATCTTTAGGGATGATTTTAGGTTTCCCTAATGACAATAGACACCCAAGTGTCTATTGTCATGATATTATAACTAGCTTGAGGGCTAATCAATGCACGTTTGCATTTAACATCCTTGCCCATAGGGAAATCTAACCATACTATGATAGAATCCTCAAGCAGAACCATGGAAGTTTCAGTTTTTGTTTTAGCTTCAGTTCCTATTTCAATTTGATATTCCCATTAACTTTCATTCTATATTTGGCTCTCAGCTTTTTCAAGAGTGCTCATTGTGTACAATGGCACACTCGGTCCTTTGACAACTTTAAGGGAGGTCTGTTTGGAAACTTGTGAATCCATATAGTCCTATTCTATGTAGCTGTGGAGATCTTGGTACAACTCATGGTGAGCCTTTAAAGGTTCAAGGGCTGAAGCTTTGCTAGCGCATCACCAAGATAAAAGAGCACTTCTCCAAATGAGGATTTTAGAGATTGCCTAAATTTTGTAAGGGATTCATCTAATTCCTCACATGCTTTTTCAACTGCATCATTCGTGCAATCTTCCTCTAATGACTCTTCTTGGATTGATGAGTTCATTTCTGTAGGAAGTATGTCTTCCTCTTGAAAGGGAAAGCGATACTCCTCATGTTTTTGTATTCCGGTTGCTTTTTTAGGTTTGGCATTATGAGGTTAAATCACAACCAGTGATCCTATATGATACTCAACAATGCTAAGCATGCTCCCCTAAGGTTGCTTTTTGCGTTTTGCTTATGTCATGTGATCATAATTTTTAATTTGGGATAGTTGGGCGAGTTCTAGTTTCTTGATTAGTCTATGAGGTGCATTGATTAGCGAGTCGAAACTTATTTCTTCCTCACCAAGTGACATACTAGAACTTGTTTCATCTTCTAACTTTCTTTAGATCGTCAAGGATTCATTAGGTTTTCCCATGCGACAAGAACGAACTTTCTTTCGGGCTTTTGAATCATGTGTCGTACGTGTGGGTTTTATGGTTTGAGGAGTAGACTTTGAGGTGGATCCATTTTATGAGGTTATTTGATTAAGCATTATTTTTATTTCATTATGAAAAAATTTAGCACTCATTTTCATTAGTATTGCATTTTGAGAGAGATTATGTTGGTAATTGGAGAGATCATGAAGCTACCATAGAAGCTGAAAATGGAGATTTCAGTAAAGATGAAGTCTTGGAAGCTGTCTCATCATCAAGAAAGGTGCAAATTGCAATTGCAACATTGAAGGTTGGTTCGTGTATTATATTGCCTCAATATTTTGGTGTTTGAGCATGGAATAATGCTCTATGAAGGGTTGCTTAGTGGTGGGATATGTGCATCCCATGGATCTTTGCTTGCCGGCAAAGAGTGTATGAGGTGCATTCTTGCCAAATTGGTGGCAAGATAAAATATGAGCTCAAGATGGAGTCCATGGTGTTATGCAGCAAAGAAGAAGACATGTCGTATGCTCATAAAATATGGGCAAAGGTGGTGGAAGCATTTGGGCTTTCACAATGGTTATGCATCTCGGGTTTCTTGCGGGAAATCCATAAAGAAAGCACCCTTTGAAAGGTGCATGCACACATTGGAATGTATACAAAGCTAGAGCTCAATGGGAGAGCTGAGTGTAGCTAAGTTGATGGTTACTTGAAACGTCAAGATAGAGATATGCATAGGCAATAAGGTGGAGCAAGAGAAGTTGCACACATAATTCATTTGGAGCTGAAATGGAAGCTCACAGAGATGATAGTGGAGCAAAGAAGTTTGCAGCTCATGGAGGCGCTGAGTATATGAACCTTGCATAGTCATTTGATTAGAGATTTCTTGGATGAAAGAAGCCGCCTCAAATGGAAATGCTGGTTATTGGCACAATTTGAGTAGCAATGGTGACAGCAAAGGGCTAGAAAGAAACGATTGTTGGAGCAGTTATGGCAGGCAGTGAGAAACTGCAGCAAGCAACCCTAGGTTAAGCATTGGAGAAGAGAGCTCTAACATGGCATTGTTGTAAGGCACAAAGAAGGTATTGCATGGAAGAGAAGTAGCAAATCATCGCACAATTTTCCATCACAAGCGCAGATGGGAAGCAGAGGTTGCACCAAGCCATGAAAGCTTTGGTGAAAGCTATGGCAAGAAGAGCACCAAGCAACAGCCGGACGATAGTAGACGGTTATAGACAAGGTTGTGTAGTAGGATGTCCAGAGAGAGAGTGAGTAGCAAAGCCCGTGCCAAATTGAAGACGGCAATTGGACACGGGCCACGCGTTTCACTAAGGCGGCAGTAGCTCATGACTAGACGATGGCCACGCTCAGCATCTCTAGTGTTAGAAGAATTTGCTTCTGTTATGGGGTAACCAAAGCGTCTCTAGTGTGTCGGTGATCAACAGCACACGTGTCGTCTACAACAGGTAGAGAGAAAAGAGAGAAGAGAGCAGAGCAGCGTGTGCGCGGCTGTGAAGGCTGCATATCAACAATAGCAACGAGCATGCATAGCTCGCAGTGCTCTACATAAAAGCACTCAAGCTTGGCGACCTCACAAGCACAGAAGTAAAGAGAAGAGTTGCATGCTCAAAGAATAGGAGAAGAAGCCAGCTATGGCGGGTGTGAACTGCAGGTAGTGTAGAGAAGACAAAGACCTGCAGCAGCAGATGAACATTTATTAGCATGGCTGAAGAAGTCAACGAAAAGGGTTGATGCCTTGCAGATGAAACTTGACGTGGATGCAGCAACGCAAGTTAATGGACCTCCATAAAAGAATCGGTGATAAGGTTTTTAAGCCTTTGAATTGGGTAGTACTAGTTGGAAATTTAATCCTTAGTGAACTTAAAGGTACATTCACACACATGCTAAGGATTTTAAATCCTTGTTAACATGTTTGATAAGCATTGTGATTATTTTGTTTTCCTCAAAACAAAGTTTGTTCGGACCCACACAGACTCCTAACTTAAAGCTTGTGGTGTTGAAATCGAGTTGTAATTGTCCTCAAAGATATGTTCACACACATATGGGTCCACTGTCCCGGCTTCAGCCAAAAGGCATTGTATTTTTTTTCACACACATATGGGTCCACTGCGACCGACTTCGGCCAAAAGGCATTGTATTTTTTTTCACCCATGGTATGAGGGTAACCATACCGAGGTCAGCGAGAATCTCAAAACGAGTAGATGTATGCATGTGTGATTCTCGATGGATTTCGAGATAGAGTTGTGAGAGTAGCTGGCTCTCCCACAAGTAGTGGTGTGCATGGGTTGGTGCCGTTTCCAAACACTGTGGTGGTTCAAAAAGGACGATGGTGGATTCGCCCAAGCAAGTGGTGCTCAAAGGAACTTGGTGTCTATGCTAGATATAAATGGCACACGCACGTTGACACATACGAGTGGGTCTAGATGCGTCTAGCCACATGATGACACTCCAATTTATCATTGAGGGGGAGTGTTAAGAGACACGTTCCATGAGAGAAATACTAAATTGTATGGGTGATGGGTGAGTGAGATAAGGGGTGTTGAAATATGTAAGCTCAGTTTATGCATGTGTGGGAAAGCACCCTATTGGTGCAAGATATTGTGGTAAGATAAGAATGCCACATGTGATATTGTATGGTGTGTGCATCTTGACCAAAAGAGTGGTGGAAAAGAGAGTGCCACATGTGATATTGTATGGGTGATGGGTGATGGGTGAGTGAGATACACCTCGCTTAAGAGGGGGTGTTGAAATATGTAAGCTCGATTTATGCATGTGTGGGAAAGCACCCTGTTGGTGCAAGATATTGTGGTAAGATAAGAATGCCACATGTGATATTGTATGGTGTGTGCGTCTTGACCAAAAGAGTGGAAAAGAGAGTGCCACATGGATGATAATGTGTAAAGTGGGGGATAAGGCTAGAAGGCCTATATCATTGTATGGTTCATTATAAATGCAATAGAGATCTTGTGTTGAGTGTGCAATCTCTCTCTCTCTCTAGTCATGGAGTTTCTCGTGTCTTTTAATCTACCTTAATCTTATGCCTAATCTTGTGTCTATCACCATGATCAATCCCATGTTAGGAATCTTAACAAAAGTGTCAGTGATTATGGGCATGGAAGTATTCTAAACTATGCAGTCTGCCACTTTGTGCCATCCAACGACAATAGAAACACTGAAGTATTTGTTTAACTGCTTCTGGAGCAGTTTCCACCCTTTGAACTGTGTTTGTTCGGGGTACAAGAGATTGAGGTTTTGAGGTTATTGTAGATGAATAGGGACACTAGGGTATGTCATGACCATAAGCTTTGCAATGTATACAGAAAGATAGGCCTATTATAAGCACATTGGGGATTGGGATGGACGTAGTGATGGAAATGAACACAAGACATTTCACCCATCACTTTGAGAGGCATTAAGGATGTTTGGTTTTGAGGGAACTCATCCTCTCTTGGAGATGCCAATTTAGCTACGTAGAATTCAAGGAATGACAATTCCGAGATTGATTTTTCTTTAGCCTTTGCTTTACTTGGTTTAGATGAGGAATATCTCATATCATGATCATCCTTTATCATGTTGTCATCTAAACATATTGCTTCTTTACAATATTGATGTAATGTTTCTGGATTCGATATAATGATCAAGTTGTGTAAGCTGTTTTTCTTTATGCCCATTTTGAAACATCGTTTCAATTAAGCATCGTTTAGTTTTTCCCATGGCTCACATCGTGAGTCTAAGATTTTTATCCGAAGGATAAAATCTCTAATGGTTTCGTTGTGTTTTTGCTCAATCGAATAGAATTCTCTTGCTGCACTCCACTGATCAAATTGTCTTGAAAAACAATGGATAAAGGCTGTTTTCAAGGTCCTGAAGTTCGTCTTAATTATCGGCATGAATGTGATGAACCATCGACTAGCCTTTTCCACTAAGCAAAGACAACACATATACCTTGGTGGGGTAGTTTGGTGTTAACCCATGACGGACATTGAGACGTACTATGTTTTACGTCATTTATTTAAATATTCTGAGTCATGGGCCGGGCTTGTCGGCACCATATGTTAAGGATAAAGGGATTGGGTGATCGCTCGCCGATGAGAGGCACACCTTGAATGTCAGTAGGATAAGGGTTAGGATCGGCCGGCCATGTATGGGTGCCCAAGTGTGAACGGCCAAGTCACCTATAAGAGTCAAATGTAACCCTAAAATCCTCATTCTCATGTGTTGTGAATACAAGAGTGCTCTTGCCTTATCTCTTTGGTTTCCTTCTCCTGCGTGTGTGAGAGAGAGAGAGAGAGTGAGTGAGAGAGCGATCGAGCACTGTGTAGCGGCACGGCGGCGGAGAGGCGGTAGAGCGACGACGACGGCTCCTCCTTCACGGCTGCGACGCGGGAATCCTTCAAGGCGGCAGTTAAGCGGTGAGTGACACACCTTTTGCATTCTGTTTTGAGCTTCCTTCCCTGGTTGTATGCTTGCAGCCATTCGTGGCTCGCATACGGTGTTCGGCAAGTCCCCAGCTACGACCTGTGCGGCAAAAGCGCACATTTTTGGCGCCGCTGCCGGGGAGTTGCCCTGCACCAAGCTCCAGTTTGCAGCTCGGCTGCTGCGTGAAGTTTAATCTACACTGTAGGAAAGCGACTGTGTGTTTGTTGTTAAGGTGTTTCTGTGTTTTGCAATCTGTTTCTACAATTTGTCTGCTGCATTTCTGTTTCTTTTGTTATATTTTCGCTCCGCGTGTGGGCGTGCGTTCTGTTATCTGGATTCTGCGTGTGAGAGGGATTTCTGAATCCCCAGATCTGTGCTGTGTGTGCGAACTGCGCCGCGGCCAAGGCTGAACCCTAAGGAAACCCTAGAAAACTTATCTCACAAAAAAACAGAAAATAAAAAATAAAAAAATTATAAAAAAATAAAAAAAGAAAATAAAATTTTATTTTCAAAGAAAGAACCGAACGTGTGGAGAAGAAAGATTTTCTAATTGGAGAAAAAAATTTTGAAAAGAAAGAACCCCAATTGACCCACGACCCGGCCTTGGTCTCGGTCTCGGTCTTTTGATATATATATATAGGAGAGTGAGCCTCCATAGCTTTCTTTCAAGTGAGAGCTTATGGGAAGTCGTGCCCTATATGTAGCCCACTCCCCAAGGAGTAAAGTGAGCATGTGGGATAAAGCCCTCACCCTTTCCTCCACAAGCAAATAGGCTTTTGCCCATTCCCCCCAAGGGAAACGGACTGTTTTGAGGACTATAGGAGCTCTAGATAGGCGAACACGGTGCTGTAAAGCACACTAGGACCCTTTGAACGATACGCTCGTTTCGAGCTATCACACGCCCTAGTCCAAGTTCGACCATAAGTAAGGGAATCAAAAACGAGTTAAAAACAATCTAAAAACAAGTAAAAACGGGGTGCGAAATACCCAAGAAACCACTTGTGTGGGCTTTAAGGGTAGTTACCAACGTACGTAGGGTACCCACGTCACATGCATCTACGTTCTGGTCGGGTACTAGAGCCTGAGCCACTAGAAAGCGTTTCAGTTTACGCAGGCTCACACCATCCCTCCACGTTGGCATCTTGGCCTTCGGCTGGGACCCAAGGGAGTGCAACCCAAGATCCACGAATAGTGGATAGTGACTCGTCTTCCGACTCAGAAGCCATGGAAGGACACCCTACCAAGAACCCTGAGGAGACAAGCCAAAACATGCCAGTGTGGGCCCCACAACCTAGATCTAGCATGTTTAGTCGTCTAATAGAGACCTTTAGTAGAGCTACACGCTCTGAGCATGCGACAAGCGAAGTAAATGAAGAAGGAGGGGTAGTAGATTCACCATTCACATCTTATGTAGACCCTACCCTCCCAAAGAGTGTCCATGTGGATATTCTACCCACTTCGTTTAATGAGGGCCCTACTGAGCTACCAACTTCCCGATGCTCTTCCTAAAGTAGAGGTCCCTAGAAGCCAACCCATAAGAAGTGAGTTTGCGTCCACTTCAAGAGAACCGTTTGGCACACCAAGTCTGGATGGGATATTTCTCAATGAAAATTGGGAATATGATCTACACACAGAGACTCTAACGGACCTATACACGGGTTACACATACCATGTGGGTTGGTTAGAAGTCCTACGATCTACATCTAGCGCCACTAATCTAGAAGAGCAACAGCAAATGATATGTGAGGTTATTCATAGGATTATCCAAATTGAGAGGCAAAATAGGGGAGTGAACCTAGTTTCCACTGGCCCTATGAGGTTTTTGGATACGGGCAAGGCCAAACAACCAACCCTATCACAATTGGAGACTCCCTCGGTGAGTCCCATAGACCCTTCGTATGTTGTTTCGCCTGGAGTCTCAATGCAGGTTGAGCCCACAAGTAGTAACTTTAGCTTTCCAACCTTGGCTTAACTTTCCATTAGGGAATCCGCAATGCCTACTCCAATGATGAGCATAGCTGAAAGTGCACCTGTTACCACTGTAGTTAGTACGACACCGCTACCTAGTGGAACAGTACCTTCAACAGTGCGTGCCAGTGCCTATCAACCATATGTACCTATCGCTACTCATGCTCATGTAGCTCCTACACCTCTTAGTATGCCAATGGCGTATGCTCCACGACCACCTTATCATAACCATTATCCAAGAGGAGCTAGGCCTAGCCACATATCATATCCTACGTCATTTGCCAACATACTCAGACCAACGCCAACTCCTATCCAGGCTATCCCAGAAGTGCCTCCACCAACTATGCCTGCTCACTTAGGTGATCTCGCAGCGTTTGCTCAGACGATCAGACGATCCATTGCGGAAAACATGCGGGGCATACCTGAGAGAGAACCTAGAAGCAAGGCAGTACAAGTGGCTAAGCTCACTCAAAACTTCAGTGGTAACGAGAACGTTAGGAAGCACATTGAAGTCTTTGAACACGTGTGTGATTCTTTGGAAGAGCACAATGAGCTGCATAAGTGTAAAGCCTTAGGCTTAACCTTGAGTGGGAAGGCCGGAGATTGGTATCGAACCTTAAGGGTTGAAGAGCACACTCACTACCCCACTCTCAAGAGATTGTTCTTGAAAGAATACATACGCGAGGGTGTGCTTTGGGGAGTAGCATCTCAACTCCAAAAAGCTGAGCGCGAGGAAGGGGAGTCAGTGAGAGACTTTATAAGTCGATTGAACCATCTAAATTCTCGCTGCACTCCCGATGAACGCTTCAATAACAACCAACTCCTCGATAGATTCATCCGAGGATTGCGCCACGAGGACATTTACAATGGCCTAGTCATTAGAGGTCTTACAACGTGGGAAGCAGTCACTGCCAATGCAATCCAGTTAGAAGACAACTTGATGATTGCAGGTAAAAAGGTGTCTTCAGAAACAAAATCCGTTAGTTCGCAAGTATCTGGGCACGAGCCAATGACGGTAAAACCTATTGCCAAGGAGCCCAAGATATCTGAAATGTCTGTGACCGACCTTACTAAGGCTCTCCAAGAATACTTTAGGGGTAATCGAGCTCCTCAGAATAGCCATATGTACCCAAGAAGAGAGCAACAATGGTGTTCGGTGTGCTTAGGACCACATAGCACGAGTGAATGTCCCACATTCAGAGTCAAATTCAATGGGAATTGCAATGCATGTGGTAAGTATGGCCATCAATCTAAGGATTGCCTAGTACTTAAGCGAATGTTAGCAAATCAGGCACCACTAGCCTGGTTAAACACACCTCAAGTACCCGCGCTAATGCCTGCACAACCTGTCGAGCAACCGTCACAGCACATAGTTCCAAGGAATCCGAATGTAGTCCAGTCTGTGCCGTTACCACCGCCAGTGCTAGGACCACAACCTCCACATCCCAAGGATTACCCCAATAAACCAGATGGGTTGTGAGTCACATAGTGCATATGGGGATTATGAAGAGGAGATAGACCCTACTGCTCCATGCGGGATTGATACGTTTGAAATGATTCCCCAGTACTACATGGAGGATCATTTCGGGCAAGTCAAGCTTGTATATCAAGCGGCTGCTCTCGCCACAAGAGGGCAAAACCTTAATACCATGGCAAGGAGACCACCTCTTCAATGTTACGAGTGTGGTGGACCGCATCGTGTAGCGGAGTGCCCTAATAGGCTACAGAAGATTGCTACTCAAATGTAACCAAATCAAGGGAGCACATCGGGAATGCCGGTACTTACATGTAATCATTGTGGCATAGATCATTTGATCGCTCAATGTCCACATAATCCTAATGCACCCAAGATTACGCCATTGAATTTGGTTGAGGTCACCAACCAAGCACGAGGAACCACACCTGTTGTACCCGCGAATGTAGTTACACGGTCAATGCTTCAAAATCAAAACTACATTCTTGAAGAGAGGGATACTGCATCAATCGCTCAGGCAAAGAAAAAGAAAACACGGCGGAAGAGATCGCTTAATGCCACGAGCTCCAAGCCCAGTTCAAAGACCAACATAGGGACAGGAGACGACCCCGTGTATATGAATGATCCTGAGGATGATTCTGATTCAATAGAAACCATGGGGACCAAAGCCACTACCTTAAGAGAGGAACCCACTCGGGGGCTCAACGAATCAAGCGAATACATAAATAAGGGAAAACAGAAGGAAACTTCCTCGGCCCCACAACCAAGTCAGTTAATGCCCTCTCGACCACCCAAACTGACTGAGACTCCCCAAGACAAGCCACGTGGGCCAAAAACCCTTAAGAAAAAGATTGGAACTTACCCAAACCCAGTTGAGGAGATTGAACAAGTGCAACACTTAAGGGGTTTGGTGGAAGAAACACAAAGAGAACTGGAGCCAAACCCGAGAAAAATCAAAATTCCAGACACAGTGTTTCCTATGCAAGTTCAGCCTCACCGGAACCATAAACCGTTAGCTATACCTAGTATCATTCGGGAAGAAAGTGAGGATAGGACATCCGGAAGTGGGCAAACACCCTTCTTGCTGGAAAGAATGTTTAGTGAGGGAATGCCTGACCCCATCGAAGAGGAAGTGATTCCATCTTCACCAGTCCCTAGTCAAGGGGCGATGTCTCAAAAAGTACCGTTGAATGTGTCCAAGCTAATGGATTTTATGTCCTCCGAGATCAGAACCACGATCCTATCCAAATTATACGGAGATCCTAAGCTATTCTTAGCTCTTCGGGCATTTCTCAATGGAGAACTAAAGGCGGGGCTACCACAATTTGCAAATATGGATAGACCTGACGCGCTTCAAGATGACGGGGAGCATTGGGATCTACAACCCAAATTTGATGAAGATTCGGTCGTGGAAATACCTGTGAACAAGTTGGGTCAGTACTTTGAAGGGGACGAATCTAATGCCACCCTCCCCATTACTACCAAGGGATTAACTCTAAAGGGAATCCTTGATGGTGGTGCTGGCGTGAGCATTGTGACTAAAAACTGTTGGGAATCTATGGGAAGACCTCACCTCGAAGTCACAAACATAGTGGTTAAGATGGCAAACGGAACCATAGCTAAACCTATTGGAATGTTAAGGGACCTCAAGATCAAGGTCCTGGGATACAAGGTAAAACATACCTTCATTGTAATGGATTTCTCCAAGCATCCTATGTCATATCAAATGATCTTAGGACGTCCTTTCATGAGGGAAGCACAAATGGTACATGACTGGTCGAAAAACCATGTCTACCTACAATTCCAGGACTCTGTCATTCGAGTTGATCTTGAGAATGGGCGTGCACATCCTTTAGGAAAAAGCAAGGTTATCATTGATAATCGATCGGATACCACTATTCACTCCGCCCCATTAAGGTATTGCTATACATGCAAAAAAGAGACTGATGATGGGAAAGATTCTCCTTATATGGATGTCCTACCGGGTATGAATGAGTCGGCGGATAACGTGGATTGGGTACACCTAGCGGCAACCATAGACACATGGGGGAATAGAGGCACAAGCTGGGTAACACCCGAGGGGCAAGATATGCCACCATTAGTGCCAATAAACATGATAGGTGTTATGCACTTGACTCCTGATGGCAAGAAAGTGGCGAACTCCACTGACACTGACAGTAGTGAAGACTCAGACCAATGCAACTCTGAGTATGAATCTCAAGAAGAAACTGACTCTGAGCCTGATGGGGGGGATAAATCAAATATTCACCCAAATGTGGAAGCAAGGTGCTCAAGGCCTAGGACAGTGGCCTCCTGCAGTTCATCCGAAAGTGAAGATCGACCAAGTGAGTCCGAATCTGATAGAAACAAAAATCAAAAACTTGGTAAGAAGAAAACGAGACATAAGCGCCAACGCTATTGAGCTAATGTACGCACTGCAATAAACAAGGAAAGATCCACTGCAGAATGGCTTAGTTATGTAGGAGCCATTGATGCTCATCGGAAGTTAGCGGATAATTGGGGACAATACCTCCAAAGTGTCATGTGGTGTATTCCGCAACCTCATGACGTCGCCCAATTAGAAATTGATGAGAAGCCAAAACTAAGTCATACTGCAAGAAGGCGGCAAAACCAAGAGTTGGCTCAGCAGCAAAAGGAAGCGGAATTGAAAGAAAAAATCCTGGCACAACAAGAACCAGTAGACTTACACCCCGCACCCGAGCATTTCAAATCATTCACCACAGGGGAACGTAAAGTAGTCTACACAAAAGCCCAACGAACGCCTACCAATGGGAGTAGCGGTGTCTACGATGGCCCTGTCGTAGTTAAGGAGATAGACTTAGCAGATCCGGGTGAGGAGTCTAAACCAGTTTTTATTGCTCAAGACCTCACCAAGGCGGAAGAAGCTGCACTTACGAAGCTTCTTAAAGAATTCAAGGACATATTTGCTTGGACATATCATGATATGAAGGGTGTTCCACCCTCGGTGGTGCAACACACGATTCCAATGATTAGCACTGCTAAACCAGTCCAGCAACGTCCCTACCCAATGAATCCTAAGTACGCAAATACAAGAGGAAATTGAAAAGCTTGTAAAATGTGGATTCATATACCCTATTGAGCACTCAGAATGGGTTTCTCCGATAGTCATCGTACCAAAGAAGAATGGGAAACTCAGAGTGTGCGTTGATCTCAAAAAGGTTAATGCAGCCACCCGAAGGGATCACTACCCCTTGCCATATTCTGAACATGTGCTTGAAAGAGTGGCAGGCAAGGAGGCATATAGCTTTTTAGATGGGTACTCGGGTTACAATCAGATCACAATTGCAGTCGAGGACCAAGCTAAAACAGCATTTATCACGGAGTTTGGAGTGTTTGCCTTTTGCGTCATGGCTTTTGGCTTGACCAATGCACCTGCAACATTCCAACGATTGATAAACACGGCCTTTAAGGAATATCTAAGGGACTTCTGTGAAGCTTTCTTAGATGATCTTTGTGTTCATTCCTCTTGGGATGAGCACTTGATGTGTTTACGAAAAATATTTGAAAGGTGTAGATTATATCACATCTCATTGAATCCTTTCAAATGCCAATTCTGGGTTAAACACGGAGTTATCTTAGGGCATATAGTGTCCAAAAATGGGATTTCCACATACGAGAGTAAAATCAAGGTCATTCTGGAATTACCCCCACCCACCAACTACAAGGGAGTCCAACGCTTTATGGGCCACGTTGGTTATTATCGAAGGTTTATTCTATTCTTCGCCGAGATAGCTCGACCATTGTATAAGCTTCTCATCGAGTTTATTTGGACCGAAGAATGTGACCGTGCCTATGAGCTATTAAAGAGGGCCTTGGCGAGTGCTCCAATCTTGAGAATGCCTAACTGGGATTTACTCTTCCATGTGCATATTGATGCATCAAACTTTGCTATTGGGTGTGTGTTGGGTGTGTGTTGACTCAACCTGGAGAACACAAGCTAGACTACCCCATTAGCTTTGCCAGTCTCGCCAGTTGAACGTGCTGAGATGAACTACACCACTACGGAGCGAGAAGGGTTGGCAATGATATATGCAGTAAGGAAATTTCGTTATTACCTCCTTGCCACCAAGTTTGTTTTCTATGTAGATCATCAAGCATTGTTGTATCTGGTAAACAAACCATGCTCCACAGGAAGAATCACATGATGGCTATTGATTCTTCTTGAGTTTGATTTCACTGTTGTTGTGAGACCTGGTAAAAAACATGTTATGGCTGATCATTTGTCTCGCATACCTAATGGTGAGGCTCCTACGGGGGTTGATGATGACTTACCTGACACTTCCCTGTTCATGGTGGAGACAATGCCTGAATGGAGTGAGAAGATTGTTAACTTTTTGATTAATGGCTTTCCACCCAAAGAGCTTCGTAAAGATCTAGCTCGAAAGCTAATCAAAGAATGCGAACCCTATTGCCTGATAGCAGGGACTCTTTATAAAAGAGGAAAGGATGACTTTCTTAGGCGTTGTGCCCGAGAGGATGAGTATCTATACATTTTGCAAGAGGCACATATGGGTGTAGCCGGTGGTCACTTCTCAGGAGACTTAACTGCGCGAAAGATCTTACAATCAGGGTATTGGTGGCCCACTATGTTCCAAGACGCATCACTCTTTGTGAAGGGTTGCGATGAATGCCAACGATACAAGAAACCCCAACGAAAAGATCAGATGCCCCTACATCCGATCAAAGTAAACCAACCATTTGAAAAGTGGGGTTTAGACTTTGTAGGTCCAATTAGCCCAGCAGCCCGCAACACACAATCTCGCTATATTATTGTGGCCACTGACTATATGACCAAATGGGCTGAAGCGAAAGCGACACGTAAGGCAGATGCAAGGACAACAGCCAAGTTCCTCTTTGAAAATATAATCACACGCTTCGGTTGTCCTTTTGAACTTGTGAGCGACAATGGTACGCATTTTATAAATGAAGTGATTAAGGAGCTCACAACAAATTTCATGATATCCCATCATAAATCTACTCCTTACTATCCGCAAGCGAATGGCCAAGCTGAGAGTACCAAACAACAAGACTTTAATCTCTGTTTTGACAAAGACAGTTGAAGCTCACCGCACGGATTGGGATCTAAAGCTTACGACAGCTTTATGGGCCTATCGTACTGCGTACAAAGTGGCTATTAATTGCACACCATTCAAAATGGTATATGGCCAAGAAGCAGTCATGCCGTGGGAATTTGTCATTCCTAGTCTTCGTGTTGCTACTCAAGAGGGTTGGGATGGTAATCCCTTAGCAGAGCGTCTGTATATCCTTGAGCGGCTAAATGAAGAAAGACAATTGGCTGTGTACAATGCCCTTGTGGAGAAGGATAGAAGGAAAAAATGGTTTGATCGCCACCTAAAGGACAAGGACATCAAGGTTGGGGATAAAGTCTTGATGTATGGAGTGCGTAACGAAAAGAAGAAGCTCAAATATGCTGGTAAGGGACCATATAGAGTATGTGAAATTACCCCGCAAGGTACCATTAGAGTGGAGACTCTCGACGGAGTTGAAACCATTGGATTCCTTAATGGGAGTAAATTCAAAAGATACTATGACCCCCTGAGCCAGGAGGAGTTACATGCAATCCATCAAAAGAAGGCAGCTAAAGAACAAGCTGAGCTTAAAAAGATACAAGCGAGAGTCGAAGCCAAAGAACATCAACAGTGTGCTAGGCGACAACGAGAAGCCAACTTGGGAATTACGCAAGTATTTTTCGAGGAGGCAGAGGAGGATTCACTGGAATCTGACCCACCTCTAAGATACCCAATTGAGTTACCGAGTCCTTACGGGGAGGTGCTGTATAATGCATTATTGGATACAGGAGCTCAACATAATTTGCTATCATATGGCGTGTGGTGTCAACTTGGAAAACCACCTTTATCCAAGAGCGCTATCCAAGTTTAAGGAATCAACAAGAAGAAAACCCCTGTCTCAGGAATTCTGCACACTCCGGTTGCTTATGACAAGGGAACCATAATTCAAAGCTTTTTGGTTATGTCTGCTGGTACCATGGAAGGGACTGTAATCTTAGGGCGCAAATGGATGATGGCCACCAAGTGCAATATCGATTGGGCAACCAGACAAGTCACAACGCAAGAACCAACACTAGGTCTGACCGCTCAAAATCCCGCACCTAAGTCATCCACTCAAATATTAGATAATGAAAAATCACAAAGTCCAGTGGCAAAACCATCTTCAATTGTTGGCCACCCCTCTAACGCTTCAATGCCAAGAGTGGAAACAGGCAAGGTGGTCCCTAAAGCTTCACTTACTATGCCAAAGAGTACATACAAATGGGTCCCCAAAGCTTCGTTAGCAGCTACTTCCCCTGCTCAATCTCGTTTAGCCACCAAGAAGCCTCGTAAAAGGAAAGCAGCTACCCACCCGAGAAAGGGCAATGTAACATCACGATGGATCCCTAAAAAATTATTAGTAGCCCAAGGGTACTACGAGGGGAATGACCAAATTTGGGTCCCTAAACATAAGCTAAATCCCTCTACATCACCTGTAAAACCTTACAAACCAATTGTTACCACCCCAATGACAATTCAAGACCGTGGTAAGGGAAAGGTAATAGAGTGCTCCGCACCACTTCCAGAGTTAGTTTGGATTCCCAAACGATATCGATCATTACCACCTAGCTCAGGAAGGGGGGAGCCACATGAAGCTTCTAGCTCCTCATGCCAGGCACACACTCATATAGAAGTTTCTACATGCTCTACACCTACTCTTGTCAACACCCAACAAAAAACCGATGAGTCTACGTCTCCCCTTGTAATAGTATCGTCGGAAACCATTTCCTCCATTCGTCAATGGGAGCGTACACTACCATCTCTGCAATTGGATGTGGCCACAAGGGTCATAAAAAGCTATCTGCCCACATCACAACCTATGACCCGCTGGACAAATTGGTTCCAAGAGGCTGCAACATCATTGCAAATAATATGATCTACCCAAGGAAAGGGGGAGCATGTACTCACGCTCGAAATTCTATTGCTTCCTCCTTAACCTTCTCCCCTGACCATGTAATTGCCAAATTCAAGGGGATGTATATATATAGCTTCATACATAGAAAAGAAAAGAGAAAAACAAAAATAGTAAAAAGAGCAAGAGCACAAAAACAAGAGAAATATCCGTATACAATCAAGAACTAGATTGTCCTGTCATAAACCTACTGATGCTATATCTGTGTTTGCAAATATGGCAGATGCCCGATCATCATACACTTCATCCACTCCTACCTTTGGTGAGAGGTATCATCTGTACCTTTCTCAGATATTCCACATGTGCTATCCTGTAATTGAAACTGAATGGGATCATATAGATGTACTAGCCAGAGAGGAAAATGTTGAAGAATTAGAATGGCTAATTCGCCTATTGACCATGACTGACCCCTACTCCGTAGAGGACATATCCCCGATAGCCCAATGCTTTCCTTTTCCACAAGATGACTATCCTCGCATGGTTACATTTTTGATGAGTTTATGTGGATGGGAAAATGAAAAAGAAATATCTGACAATGATGAATGGACGGATGAAACTCATGGCACTACTGAGGTTGACTTTATTTGTTTGGATGATACGGATAGAGGCTTAGCCTTAGGGTTAGAGCCAGGACTCTACAACATCCTCTTACCGTATCCTCAGTAGTAGTGTGGTGACTGGTAGGTAGGTTAGCGTTTCCAAGTTTTTTCTAGTTTAGATTCCTTAAACAAGTCTTGAAATTTTCACACTGATGTGCCTCTCGAGGTATAGTGCTTGTTAGTTGATTGTACAGGTTGAAAAGTTTGAGGTGGGTTCGCTTTCAAGTCCTGAGACTGCCGTAACGTTCATCAAAATATATCTACATCAAACTGCAAGCTGTCTCGTCAAATCAAGGAGATCTCCAATTATAGGTGTAACTCTTCCATACCCACTCTCTTTCGTTTTTACTGTTTAATCAATTGCATAAACTATAATGCATGACCACATGAAAATTGTCAATGTACTACTTAGTTTTTGAAGTTGCTTGCATGCTAGTGTAAATCATTAATGAGCTTAACTTTATTGGAAATATTCCTAGGCAGCATGACGTCTTTAGTTAACCTTGGAATACGATTGTCTTAGGTCTAGGGTCAAACCATCTTAATGTTTGACACCTGGCCATGTGTGTGTTGACCTCTAGGACATAGCTATTACCCCTTTGTCGAAAGGATGCAAGACAAATTATAGTTCAGGAGCGAAGATCAAAAGAAATAGATAAAAAAAAGGCCTACAATAAATGGCAATACAAGTCTATGATGTGCTTTAATGTTGGCCTATCGCCTTATTGATACTTGGTAGGCGAGGAGTATTCTACTCCAGACCGATGCCTTGGTTGGTAGGGGGTAGCCTTGCCTAAAGTGAGCTAATAGATTCCTGGATAATGCCTTGTGTTAAACATGGTACCAGGATCGATGTTAGTTTTGCCTTAGGAAGGTCGCCATTGTGTGTAAAAATTATCACGTGCATTTTTTTTTTAAAAAAAGAAGGCAAAAAGCTCCTGTAACTCTGATGTTTCTTGTGTCCCAAGGCTTGTGGTATTAACTTGTTCTTAGAGTAGACACAGTGTGGTCATCTGTTTATTTATTAAGCTTGGTTATTTTCCTTGACTTAGGCCAGTTATAAACCTTGATTAACCTTTGACACCTTGCTTACTCTTGATTTACTTTCAATAATTTTAAACTCCTGTTAATTTGCTACACTAGCTCATTCATGTGACCCTTAAACTAAGTTCTCATAGCAACATCCATTGTGGTTTAACATGCTTGAATTTACACACTTTATATCTTTTGAATTCCAGCATACTTTCACTCTACTTTCCTATTTTGCAGCTGGTCCACCACAACAACCCTATCGAGCTTACCATACCATAGCTTCCGAGGACGGAATCTACATCAGGAATGGGGGCATGTTAACCCATGACGGACATTGAGACGTACTATATTTTACGTCATTTATTTAAATATTCTGAGTCATGGGCCGGGCTTGTCGGCACCATATGTTAAGGATAAAGGGATTGGGTGATCGCCGATGAGAGGCACACCTTGAATGTCAGTAGGATAAGGGTTAGGATCGGCCGGCCATGTATGGACGCCCAAGTGTGAACGACCAAGTCACCTATAAGAGTCAAATGTAACCCTAAAATCCTCATTCTCATGTGTTGTGAATACAAGAGTGCTCTTGCCTTATCTCTTTGGTTTCCTTCTCCTGCGTGTGTGAGAGAGAGAGAGAGAGAGAGAGAGTGAGAGAGCGATCGAGCACTGTGTAGCGGCACGGCGGCGGAGAGGCGGTAGAGCGGCGACGGCGGCTCCTCCTTCACGGCTGCGACGCGGGAATCCTTCAAGGCGGCAGTTAAGCAGTGAGTGACACACCTTTTGCATTCTGTTTTGAGCTTCCTTCCCTGGTTGTATGCTTGCAGCCATTCGTGGCTTGCATACGGTGTTCGGCAAGTCCCCAGCTACGACCTGTGCGGCAAAAGCGCACATTTGGATTTCCAAAGATTTCACTTCTCTGTTCAAACACTTACATGAATTGAACAAGATCAGTCGTTCCATCACATTTGCCCATAATTTTAAAAATCTATGGTACGACCACATTCTTGGATGAGTCACTCAGGCCGTGTGTGGGTACTAATGTGCTTAGGACCTCATTTAGTCCTTGGGCAACCCCCCTTCCAAGATTAGTCAATATATCCAAGGTTTGGGAATTTAAGAGTTGGCACCTAGCACTTCGAAAGGTTTAGGACTTGTGGTAGCGCTAGGCAAGGGACCAAATCCCAGAGGGATTAATGTGACAGGGGATGTAAAACCCGATGACACACTTGTTGTTGGTATGCCAAATGGTATTGGGAGGTGCATTTGGGGCATGGATCTTAATGACTCGAAGGTTTCAACCATTGGGTTCAATTTGGATGTAGGTCCGCATAATCCCTCTATTGTTGCCATATCTTGATATTGCCAATTGCTCTTTAATGAGCAAGTACACGTGTTTTTTTTTGTTGCTTTTTATGTTTTCTTATAACCCGTTTTACAGCCTTAGGAGGCTCGATCTATCCTTCATGCACAAGATAAGTTTCAATGAGCTCAAAAGGGCTTTCGGATGAGCACTAGAATGTGTTCATCGGTTTCACGGTTTATGAGATATAGGCATAGCTTGACAACCTTACCCCATGAAACAACAAGCTCAATCTGTGGCATAAGCTTAACACCACATGAAACATCCTTAATCCATGAAACAGGCTTAATACGTGAAACACCCTTAATCCGTGAAACATTTTTAATCCATGAAACATGCTTAGCACGTGAAACACCCTTAATTCGTGAAACATTCTTAATCTGTGAAATATCCTTAATCCGTGAAACACGATTAATCTGTGAAACATGCTCAACACGTGAAACACCCTTAATCTATAAAACGGGCTTAATCCATGAAACAGGCTCAATACGTAAAACACCCTTAATCTGTGAAACAGGCTTAATCCGTGAAATAGGCTTAATCCATGAAATAGGCTTAACACGTGAAACACCATCCGTGAAACAGGCTTAATCCATGAAACAGGCTTAACATGTGAAACACTCTTAATCCATGAAACAGGCTTAATCCGTGAAACAGGCTTAACACATAAAACACCCTTAATACGTGAAACAGGCTTAACACGTGCAACACCATTAATCCGTGAAACATGCTTGACATGTGAAACATCCTTAATCCGTGAACGTAAAACGTTTTTTTTAATAACAAAAAATAATAATCTTTCAAATTTTTTCTAGTTTAGTGGAAAATTTGAGTTTTTTGGTGTGGAGGGAATATTTTTTGAATTTTAAATTGGGAAGATATGAGCATTTTCCTAAAAAGGCAAGTGGGAATTAAAAAGTCAACACTTTTATGATACCCCCTTACACTCATTGGCAACTTTACATTAAATGCTCATTAGCCACTAATGTGTTGTGTAAAAATGTGATTGGAAATTAATCAAAGGTTAACTCTTTTCTTAATCTTTTTTTCTTTTGGACTAATTAAGGACTCTAATTAATCACTAATTACTAATTAATTCACACCATTGAGCACATCATTAGATAAGGCATGAAACTACTAACCTATGTGCATCAACTAATGCGTAAATTAGTCCATAATTAGAGATGAACTAAACTCTTAATTTTAGTCTCTTCTGTTTATGCAAAATTAAGCAAAAGAGAGTGAGATTCCTCCAATTAATGAAGAAATTGATGTAATTAGGTGTTTTGATGCATCTAGATCTCAAAACACTCAAGAACACTAATTTCAATCTCTTGCATGATTGAATTGGACTCCAAACAACATATTTACAAATGTTTTAGCTCTTGGAATGGATTAATTGCTCTTACACGAGAAAAAGCAGTCCATTAGTGAAGATTAATAAAATCTAAGAGTTTTTTTATGTTTTTGAGGAGTTTTTTGAAAGATTAAGCTAGCCTAATTGATTGCTAACACACTTATGCAATCAAATCTAACAAAAAACATGAAAATTAAGCAAAAATTAACGATTTTCACTTTATGTAAAACTAAAAAAGACAGCTAAAAATCACTCAAAATGCATTCTATTGCATTTTTTGATGCAATGGAAGAAAACAAAGCCTAATTCACTCTATGTGTTAGCTCTACCAAATTAACAACAGTAAAAACAACAATTTAAGCTAAAAATTAAGCAAAAAAGCATTCTTTATAAAAGAAAAAAAGAGACACCAAATCAAACATAAATCTGTATCAAAACCACATGTTTTTCATGTGGTAAACCATTACTAAAGATAATGGGCAATGGGTAATGCGTATATTAGAGAAATATGACGAAAAAACCCAAGTGATAGCTTTTCAATAGCAGCACCAAAAATGTTATGACTCACCCAAACCCCGCTTGAAACACATCCAACAAGAAGATTACCTGGTGAATCGCAGTTGTCGTGAGGATCTTTCCAATGGCTGAGCTTATAACCCTTGAGGTCTCCAAGATCTTCAACTCCTTGAGAAGCAATTCCACCATGCCTCCCACGAGCGTTGTCACACCACTGCATTGCACTACATTTATTCGTCCCTCCTCTCACCTCACTTCACTCACACACACTCACTAGCATGGATTAAAGAGAGATTAGCAAGAGGATTAGCAAGAGAGACTATTGCTCAATGGGAGAGTTTTTTGTATTATAAGATATTTTCACTTATATACATGGCCATAAGTGTTCACACTCACTTAAACTATGGCCGACCGCACACTTTAGGCTCATAAGAAGCCTAATGCTATTACAATGACTACTCTCATAATATATCCATGAAGTACATCACTTGGGACTTTATCATTAACTTGCTACCACACACTCTTGAAGTGGAAATCACCATAAGTATTCCATCAAACCATTACAGGAATCTGTCCAAGTTGTAGATTTGGACACCATCACACCAAAAGGTTATACATTCGAGATATGAAGCAATGGTGTCTACCTTGACTCCTTGATGTAAGATAATGGCAGTAGCTCTCTTGTTAACCCTAGGAATGGGTTAACACAAGTCAAGTGTTTATAACACTAATGCCACTCCAATTAGTCTAATTACAAGCAATTAGGCTCAATTTTTTGATTTTTTTCTCTTTAAGTTCACTAATCACACTAACTAATAGATTAGTAAAAATTAAGAGAGAGTTTATGGTTTTTTAATGGATTAGGGTTCTATCTAACAATGCTAACCTACCTAAGCAAAAGAAACAAGATTAAGCTAAAACTTAAGAAAATAATTTAGGTTTAAGCAAAAATCCTCTTGATTAGGCTCTCTAGTCTCCCAAATCTCAAGTTTTTTCCCTCAAACTTGTAGTAATCCTACTCTAAAGACAAAGCTATATATAAATCACAACAAAATACATCAAAAAACCAAAAAAACCACATGCTAAAGAGCTTACCTAGCACTGGGCTATGGAGACTCCGTCGGATTCAAATCAAAGATGGCTTTGACAAGTAGCAGATTGGCACTCCCTGGCAGCGGCACGAAAGATGTTAAGAAAACCCTACCCTAACGTGTCATGGGAAGTTGCCTATCTATCAAGCCCGAGCCAAGCTCAAGAGCTCCACTGTAGCTGCTTGTTGTCACCGTCGTCCCCCCCACACTTGTTGTCACACCGAGGCATTTACTCTAATCCAATAGGTGGTGCAACCTCTCTCGTGAAGATTGTGTGGAATCTATACGGAAGATGATCGCATTGGTAGCCTAATCACTCAAGGAAGATGGAGAGAAGAAGCAAGAGGGAAGCATGAGAGAACAAGTGATTAGCACTAATCACTCAAACAAGAGGGAAAGAAGAAGCAAGAGGGAAGCATGAGAGAACAAGTGATTATCACTCCCAAACCCTAACCCTAAGCACACCACACATGCTAGATTAGAGTTGCAAGAGATAGGGAGAGAGAGAACATTCCACTTCTATTGCACAAATGGGAGAATTTGTTACAAACAAGAGAAATTGACTTTTATAGTTCCAAGCCTTTTCCCACTAGGCCGCCCGGGAGTAAGTGATCCGAGGTGCCCAAACATAGTTACTAGGCTTTTCTCTATGGTTTGGCCAACTGACCAAGATCCTCTTGTCTGGCATTCGAAGCTGAATACTTGGGAGCGTCTTTAGGGTGTTTCCCTCATCAAATGACGGGATTTACAATATATTGCGGATGCCCATTACATAAGTGTGCAGACATAGTTGTCGTAGGAATGTGTTAACCAATATATGGTTAACAATGAAGAATTAGACCATTGATCGGGAAATACATTTAGAGATTCGATGGACGGCTGAGACTGTCTCATCAAAACTTGCAAATGGTTTACCCCATTTTGTAATGCATTCATAATGCATAGTTTCTTGATCATGTCTTATATTTATTTGGATATTTTTTGTAATATACTTAGTGAAAATTATTAAAATACTTAGTGAAACTTGTAAGGTACCTCATAAGTTGATATGGTATCGAGATAGATGTCATGTGAGTGGTGAGTCCTATCGCCAAGATGGTTACCCAAGACCTTGATCCATCTTGATAAATGTGGGTGTGCTCCTGACATGCCTGGTGTGATGATAGAGGTGACTTTGAAGTATACTGGGCCATGCAAGTGTGGGTTGGAGCTACACGTGGTCACAAGATGGTAGCATAAGTTAGAGTACTCAAGCTCGGATAGGTGTATATCTTCCTAGTTCAAGAAGCAGAGGCATGGTGCAAGGAGGAGATATTTTGGATACATATGATAGTATTACTATTTGTTAAGATGGATGATATTTAAATGTTTGCAGTATGATTCTTAGTATGTATATACCCTTAAATGCTTTAAGGGTACTTGTAAATTTCAAATAGTTGTGTGTTGTGGAGTGCATGTGTAAACTATTTTCAATTGCATGTGTGAGTAATGAATCAGGGATATCAATTATGGATGTGTGAGTTAATACCAACTCTATAGGTCCAATTGTAGGGTGGCAGGCTAGACCTAGTGTATTGGATGGGGTGGTCTAGGCTATGCTTATGGATTTGGTCAAAGTATAAATTTGATGCACTAGTTGAAAGTAGGAGGCAAGGTGAACCCAAATAAATGGGTGCTTTCCAAAAGAAACCCAATTTTTGTCTGAAAACTTAGTAAACTTGGGTTAAACAGAATATTTATTCTAGAAGAAGCAAAAATTTGAGCAGAAACATCTGCTCCATGATTGAGGGATAGGAGGTCGATAGTCTCTCTAAGTCACCGATATGACTTCTACCTGTGAATTATGGAAAGACACTTCCTTGGAGGAATTGTATGCATTTTCTACTACAAACTCTATTCCTTAGAGGAACATACGAGAGAAGCTACTAGAATAGATCACATTAGGACAGTATCATTAGCAAGGCCTTGCATGGGATGCTCTACCCTTATATTAGTCGTCCGCTATAGTTGTTTTGAGTGTTTATGTAAGAGGTGGGGGGGTCTCATAGCTAGCATCAAAGCCTAGGTTTAATTAGTGTTGGTTGAGTTAGTTAGGTAAATTAGAAAAAAGAATGGAAACATTTCATCTTTTTTTCAGATGGCTCAACAGATATCCATTGTCCAGAGATCGAAGTTACCTCAGTTTATAGAGGAGCTGAATTGTGTTGCAAAATCCTTCAAGCACTTACTCCTCCAAGGACCTAGGTCACGACTCAAATTGATCCATTTATGTATTGACCGATTCTTTCCAACTCAAGAGAACTGATACTTTTTATGGTACTTCAGCAAGTGAGGGAGAGTCCATGCTTATTGTAGCTTGACTTCTAGATTTTTCGGGACTATAGGCGCAAAGTTTCTATGAGCCAATTGAGTCTATAGAGCTAACTCCATATTGCATATAAATAATTTTGATATATATATATATATATATATATAATGTTTTTTTAAATTATCTTCATTGTCCTTTTCCTTGTTTTAAAATTATTTTGATAAGTTAAATTAAGCAAATGAAAATTACAAAACAACATGATATTAACCTAGCCTTACATGTATAGTAACCAAGGTTGTCTTGAGTAGATGACATGATAACAATTGCATCTGAATATCTTCCATCTTCTCAAAATCAATGTAAAAGGATCATCGTGATGCATCATTTTGAAGAACTTTTCTTTCCAACGTAGCACGAATAGAGGCAACAATGGTGTGTCAGTAATGGCGCCTATTTTAGTATTGTTTATGCTTGCTCTGCCATCAAGTAGAGCATGCCCAAAGGTAAAATTTATGTAGCCATGATTTGCTATAGGTTTGGGATAATAAGTACGCTCCAAATATATGCTTCTATATCAAGATCTCTTGTAACACATAGACACATTTTTAGACCTGTTAGGTTCTTTATCTCCATAATTGAGATTCTTATGTCTCAAACTTTTAATAACCATAGACGGCATCATGAGACCCCTCATGCAAGAGTTGGAGTACTTAACCCAATATATATTTAAGGAAACAATGAGATAGTGTGTACAAATATAATAGTGATATACAAATAAAGTTTTCTCCTTTGTTGAGTGTTATCCTTAATTTCAGAATGTTAAATGTATAGTTGTGTGATGAAGTAATGGCCCAACATCAACAAATCATTAATCATGAATACCAAGCCATTAGTATTACTTTTCAATATATGATGAACGATAAGACAAGGATGCATACTATCTCAAGTTTCACGAGTATTATTTTGGACAACCTTATTAGGAACTTCTTATATGGCCTCATCGTTTAGTCGATGAAAAATTTACTATCGAGATTAGCTTGGATTTTCTTTCCTTCTATGCTTCAAATCCGAATTTAGCCATAATTACCAAGAAACTCGATTTAGTAAAGGAATACAAGATCGAAGAATAGAGTCAATATTCTATTAAAAATTTATAAATATGGGATAGTATCGAAATTTTTGCTTGTTTCGAAGAAGGGTTTAGGCTTCCTTATTGTAATGTAATAAGAGCTTTTGAGTAAATAAAGATATCTTATTTTCACTCAAGTTGCTATCTCTAAGCTTTAAGTGTGTAATTATCTTTCTTAGAATCGTCATCATGAGTCGAGCAAGCAAATCTTCCCATCCGGTGGAAGAACTTGATAATGATATTCATGAAACCCTACACAAATCTCAGCTAGTACCTTTCTAAGGTGAAGGAGGAAATAATGTGGCCAAAATTGTTCATAACTAGGTGGATACAATGGATACTTTTATATTTACAGTAACAATAAACGAAGCAAAGTGGCCTTGGCCCAATATTTTTGGTCCGGCTTGTTCATTTTGGAAGAATCATGTTGAGGCAAATCATTTAAGTCAAGATCAATTAAAATGGGACAACTTAAACATGTACCTATTCTGAAGGTACTACCTACCAGGATATGAAGAGGTTAATTTTTGGAGTTATCCCAAGATGAAAAACCTATTCTGAAGGTACTACCTATTCTGAAGGTACTACCTACCAGGATATGAAGAGGTTAATTTTTGGAGTTATCCCAAGATGAAAAACCTATCTTGATGCATATCATCAAGCTTATGTAAATCTAATGTGATTCACCATGTCTATAAATAATGCCACATTACTTAATAAGTTTGTCATGAAGTTCGATTTGCCTTTGAATAAGCTAGTCAAGAATGCTAAACCAGGCTCAATAGTAGAAGCAATGTGTATGACAAAAGACTTTGCTAAAGGCTTTCAGAAAGAAAACCCTCAAGGTAAAAGAATGCCCCTGATTGCTCTAAAAAAATCATCAAGATCAAGTGGAGCCAAAATCTGTCGAAGTTTTAAAAAAACAAAATTAAAAATTTTAACCAAGGTGGGACCAAGAAGAGGAAGTTCCCAAGTACCCACAGATCCTTGTAATAGCTCAAAAGGGAATGAAGATGTTTTAGATGCTAGTAACAGCTAGGACATGTTATGTAAATGTTCCAATACCTCACTATGGGACCTCATTTTCAAAGAATAATAGCATCAGAGACTTGTTGCTCCCATGCCCAAAGTTATCAAGGCCCCCTGACACAAAATTGGGGAAATCAAAGAAGAATTTTTTTAGCTCAGCCAACTATTATTGCTTAAGCTATCACAATTTTTGTTGAAAGAAGATAATAAACGCAAAAATCATGCGACCATTGAGCATTAAGGCCAAAATAAGTAATTTTATATCATTCAAGCACCTTGCAAATTATCAAGGTACGCAGTTTGAGCTTTTGATTGATTCTAGAAGCACTCATTCTTTCATTTTGTCTGCCTTCTTATCGAAAGTTAAAGATAGACCAAAAATTGGGTAAACCAATGCAAGTTGAATTGGCTAGGGGAAAGAATTTGCTCACATGCCATGGAACAAACAATCTTAAATTTACTCTAAATGGAAACTCCATTGAATTCAAATTCAAAGTCATAATTTAGGAATTTATGATAGAATTCTCATATTGAATTAGCTTATTTAGAATCAAGTACATATATGCTACCATAAGGCAACCATTTCTTTTCTAGATCTTCATCAAAATAAGGCCCGAGATATTGAATCTCCAGAAGTTACAGTTAGGAAAGGCATTCAGAATGATGAAGGGGATTATTAAGAAAGAAGAAATTTACCTTGTTAAGCTTAACTCTATCAAGAAAGATTCAAGTTCGTTTGAACCTAAATAGTTGAATGAATATGCATCTGTATTTCTTGAGGAATCGATTGAAAAGCCCCAAACCCAAGAAGTGGATCATGAAATAGAACTTGTACCCAGAGCTAAGCCAACTATGCAAGAAGGGCTTATGAGATGGTGATACCCAAAGCAATTAGATTTAAAAGCAACTATTAGAATAGAATTTCATAAAGCCTAGTGTATCCCCATGGGGTGCACCAGTTCTCTTTCAATGGAAGAAGAATGGAACTCTAAGATTGTGTATTGACTATAGAGTATTGAATCAGGTCATGATTAAAAATAAGTAGCCCATACGTAGGATTGATGAACTTTTGAATCAGTTACATGGTGCATAGATGTTCACCAAAATTTCTTTGAAATTTAGATATTTTTAGATCTGGATCAAAAAAGCAAGATAGACTAAAGATATCATTTAATACCCAAATATGGGCAAAATGAGTTTATAGTTATGCCCTTTGAATTTACCAATGCTGTTGTGACTTTTAACTGATGAATGTAAGAAATTTTTAGAGAACAACTAGATGGTTTTGTTTTAGTATTTTTTGATGATATCTTAGTTTACTCTAAGAATACAGTTGATCACGAAAAGCATGTCTAAAAGGTTATATATATCTTAAGGAAGCACAAAGTCTTTGGACAGTAAATGCATTTTTTCACTGATCGCATAGCATACTTGGGATTTATTATATCTAAGGATGGTATCTCAAGTGGCCTTACCAAAGTACAAGTAGTATAGATTGGCCGGAACCAAAAAATGTAAAGGCAGTTTGAGGATTTCTTGGATTGATAGGGTGGTGTCACATATTCCCCAGACATGCCAAAATTGCATCAATTTTGATGGCTCTTCTACTAAAGAAAGATATACCCTTCAATTAAATGCCGATGTGCTAGAGTGCATTCGGCAAACTCAAAACTACTTTAGTGACCAACCCCAATTCGATAAGTCTTTTGAAGTGATTACTTAATGCAAGTGGCTTTGCAAATTGACAGAATTCTTATGTAAGAAAGGAGGCAAGTAGCCTATGAATCAAGAAATCTCAGACCCCATAAGAAAAATTATGTAGTCCATCATTTAGAACTTTTAGTAGTCACTTATGCATTGAAAGTATGGAGGCATTATCTTCTCACTTGGTAAAAAACCACAAGAGTTTAAAATGGATATTTACATAGAACAATCTCAATATGCATCAAAGAAGATGAATGATATTGCAAGAGTTTGATTTTGGAATATAGTACAAATTTGTAAAAGAAAATGTAGTTATCTACAGATGCCTTAAGTTGAAAGTATCCTTCCTACTTGCCATAACAATTATATAAAATCTCCTCCGAGTAGAAATCAAACAAAAGATTGGAGTAGAGGTATTCTTTACCCCAATTATCACCTTATTATAGACAAGGAAGAAAATTTAACCAAGAAATGAACAAAGTTCAAGGATATAAATTTGAAGATAAAATCTTGTATTTCAACGATCGTTTATGAGTCCCAAGAGATGGTAATTTCAAGAATAATATCTTAGTAGACTCAACCCAAGTGCAAGACATCTTGGTTACATGAAGAACTTAACATCAATTAAGAAAAGCTTCTTTTGGCCAAGAATGAAAAAGGATATTAAATCATGTATGAATTCCGTGTTTGTCAAAGGATTAAAGCTGAAAGTTTCCTAGAAAATTGCATCCCTTAGATATTAATACAATGAAACGGGAGTGTATTAGTATGAATGTCATCACTAGATTAGCTTCCAGTTTGAGATATGGTTCCATTTTTGTGGTGGTGGTCGACAGACTTACAAAGGTTAAATATCTTATAACTGAAAAGAAGACCTTCTCCCTTAAACATTGCTAGGATATTTTTATGAGAGATCTTTCATTTACATGGATAACCCTATAGAATTGCGAGTGATAGAGATGCAAAGTTTACTTCCTCGATTATGGACATCATTTTTTGAAGGATTTGGGAGTTCTCTTAATCTTAGCACAACTTATCATCCTAAGTTTTGAAAGGGTTAATCAACTTATAGAAGACACAGGTTCGGGTCATCGGATTGGAAATCCAACCCACTGGGTGTACCAAGTGTTAGCCATTGGCCATCCACTATTGGTATGAGTCCTTTCAAAGCTCTGTATGGTCAAGACTGCCTTACACTTTTGACTTGGTTTGACCCCCTAATCAAGGTAGAGATTTCAAAGTAGGTGCTTGATCAAATGAACAACCAAATGCAGTCTATAAGAAAAGATATCAAGACAGACATAAAAATATATACACATCCAAAAAGGTTAAGTCACGAGATTGAAGGAGGTGACATGATTTTCTTCATGTAGTACGACCCAAAGGAGTTCTTTATCCTTAGGGAAATAAAGACGTTATCACCAAGATACTATGAACCTTATGTTATCACAAAAGGAAGATTAGAAATCAAGCTTATGAGTTGCTTCTTCCTCCACATCTTAAGGTTCACAATGTCTTTCATGTCAACGTATTGAAGAAGTATCATTCGAAACCCTAAACATTTTTTAGAGAATGATCACATCATTATGCCAGCACAAGGATATATGGAATTGGCAGAGATCCTAGATGTTCATGAAAAACCTATACAAAATAGGATTCTAAAAGAATGCTTAGTTAAATAGAAGTTTTTCCGAGTCGAAGATGCAACTTGGAAAAAAGAGAAGGATTTGGTAAAAGATTATCCCCATTTCATGAGATGAGGACATCTCAATGTTTGAGTGGGAAGAATGTAAGATGCCTCTTACCCGTGTAAATATATATATATATGTGTGTATATATATATATGTGTATATATATATGTGTGTATATATATATGTGTATATATATATATATGTGTGTATATATATATGTGTGTATATATATATATGTGTGTATATATATATGTGTATATATATATATGTATATATATATATATATATAAGAATTTTGGCCCAAAAATCATAAAATGGTGTATTATTGGAGAAGGAAAAAATGTGTAATGAAATGTGCACATAGGAAAATTGATGAAAATTAAGTAAAAGCCTTTGAAAAACTAAATGTTGGTGGGAACCTTGAATTTTACAAGGTTCACATTCCTAGAAAAATTATAAGGTACATATGTGCACATGTACACATGTGTGTATGTGTATGTGCACATACACACATGTACATGTGTGTATGTATATGTGTGTACATGTGTGTGCACATACACACATGTACATGTGTGTATGTATATGTGTGCACCTCTATATGGGAAAGCACTTAAATCCCAAAATAATTTGAAAAATCTGGGCTTGTTATTAAATCTGAAATGAGCGGTTTACTCCAGGGCCAAGTGCTTGGGCCAAAATATTAGCAAATTGGGGAAAAAAATTAAATAGCCTAAGATTCTAAGGTTTTGGGTGAAACCATGGTTTGAGAAAACCAAGTAATAAGTGGAAAATGGTAAGTGGCAATATGCACATGGTTTTTTGTTAGGTTGTAGTGGGGATGGCTAATGGTTTCTTGCATGAGTGGTATCAGGATTCCTTAACTCTAGTTTCATTAGTACATGGTGGGATCTTGTTCTAGTAAGCCTTAAATCTAGCCCCTTTTTCCTTGATTTAACTCATCTAAAGTGATGTGCATGGTGGTTCGAACTCATACATGCTAATCTAGGTGAAATTCCATGCATATATGAAGAGCCCTCACCTATTTAAAGACATTCTCTCCCTCATTTCTACTACACACCTTTTAATGGTTTCTTGCATGAGTGGTATCGGGATTCCTTAACTCTAGTTTCATTAGTACATGGCGGGCTCTTGTTCTAGTAAGCCTTAAATCTAGCCCCTTTTTCCTTGATTTAACTCATCTAAAGTGATGTGCATATGGTGGTTCGAACTCATACATGCTAATCTAGGTGAAATTCCATGCATATATGAAGAGCCCTCACCTATTTAAAGACATCCTCTCCCTCATTTCTACTACACACCTAGTAGAAGCATCATCACTGGCTTTGAAAATACTCTTTTATACTTTTGTAATACTTTTATCATATCTTACACCTAGTATTAAATCCCATGCTTATCTAGTCCAAAAGGGTATTTTATCCATCTTGGAGAGTGAAAGGACATTAAATCCCATGCTTGAAGAGTAGGCATGGATTTGTTGAAGGATTGGGAGTGATTTTCCTCAATATTTAGTGTAACAACATCAAGCCGAATCTATTATTCACATTGGTCTACCTTTCATAATTCAAAATTTTAAAAATAAGCAAGTACATGTCCCTTTCTTGGTATTTCAAATCATTGTATTGTGAATTGCCATTTATTTAAATCTTTGGCTACAAAAATAAATTAGGTCCCAAAAATATTCATGATAAATATTTACTTAGAATTTGAGGACAATGACCAAAATTGAGGACATTTATGTGCATATATACTAATAGTATAATGTATTTGGGATAGATTATAAGTTAAGGGTCTTCCTTGTTTAAACCCTTAAGAAGTGTTGGTAAAATAACAAGTCAAATTCCCATAGATTCTTCAATAAATATGACTCTAATCCTAAAGAAATATTAGTAAATTATAGAGAGAGAATACCACTTCTAGGGGGATTTTCTACATAGAGACCACGATTAAGAAGAAAATTAAGGGTAGAAGTGTCATTAAGGTTCTAGATTTTTGAAGAAAATACTGATAAAGGAAAGGCCCCAATGAAACCTTAGAAGGAAGTAGGATTAGTCTTCAAAGAGATAAAGATAAGTTAGAGAGAAGTACTCTAGAGGCCTAGTAAACTAAGGCCAGGAAGGTCCAAATTTAGAATAGTGCTTTAGAATAGATAAAGATAAGTTAGAGAGAAGTACTCTAGAGGCCTAGTAAACTAAGGCCAGGAAGGTCCAAATTTAGAATAGTGCTTTAGAATAGATAAAGGTTCAATTTGTACATAAGATGATTCAAGAAGAAAGTACTTGGGTGAATCATGAATAGGAATAATCTTAAATTCAAGTGAATCATGAATAGGATTAATCTTAAATTCAAGTGAATCATGAATAGGACTAATCTTAAATTCAAGTGAATCTCTTGTATGACTAAGAGTTGCCATATAGAAAAGAGAATAAGAGGCCTTAGAGAGCAAAAGGAACCTTAAAGTTTATACCTTGGAAAAAATACTTAAAGTATTAAGTTTTAACTGAGACATTGTGAATAATTATCAAAGAATATTATGATGACCAAAACCTTAATACAAGGCTAGGAGTATGACTTAAAATTTAGATTTGGCCCCAAAAAGGATGAGGAAAACTGCAAGGCCTTAATGGAAGTGTTTATTCTAAATTAAGAGTATGTGTCTTTTAAAAACCTAGTACTACCAATCTAACTAAAGGATAGGCTTGGAAATTGAGAAATCAAAGGATTAGCTCACCCTTATAAAACTTATGGCTTGAAGGATGGATTCTATTGTTGCTCAAGGACTGTGAAGGATTTGATGAAGGATATTGGATTGGAAAAAACATCTAGAGATTAGATGGAGGATTGAGACTATCTCATTGTTGGAACTTGCGATGGTTTACCCCATTTTATAATGCATGGTTTCTTGATCATGTTTAATATTTGTTTGGAGACTATTTGTAATATACTTAGTGAAAATTATTAAAATACTTAGTGGAGCTTATGAAGGTACCTCACAAGTTGATACGATATCAAGAAGATATCATCTAAGTGGTGAGTCCTATCATAAAGACGGTCATCTGAGACCTTGACCCATCTTAGTGGACATGGGTGTGCTCTTGACACACCTGGTGTAAGGACAAAGGCATTCTTGGAGTATACTAGTAGGTCTGGGTTTGAGCCTTAGAAGGATTGATTATTTTTGTAAAAAGAGCCCTATTTTTGGAAAAAGCTTCACGATTGGCTCAAGGGCTATTTTGGTAATATATGATTGAATACTCATGTCGTGCAAGGAGCCATCAGGCATGAGGGGGAGATTTAACCCAATCCTTGTTGATGGTGATGTTTATTTTGCGCACAGTTTTCAAGTCTATGGTTTATCTTCCATGCTTATTTCCATGTCTATGTTTAATATGTTTGAATCACTTATTTGTTCGGAGTTGAATATTTATTAGTGATTATTGTGTGCAATTTTGGTACTTTGATTCTCTTTTGTGTAGCAAGTTCCTGACAGTGGTATCAGAGCCAACCACACTCAAAGAGAAGGCATGAAGGCATAAATCTCGTGGAGAAATTGGGCAAAAGCATAAATCAAAGGGCAAAGGCATAAATCAAAGGGCAAAGACATAAATCCAAAGACAAAGGCCATATCCCAAGGATTAAGGCTTGTATGGTTTCAAAAACCACTTTGAAGCCCCACAGAACCATGCCTAGAAGAAGAAAAGCGGTTTTCTACAACTCTGCATCTCTCTCACATCCAACCGCACGGATGGAATCTCCATGCTGAGAAACCCCAAGACCCACTTTCAATCTCAGCATGGAATCTCCATGCTGAGAAACCCCAAGACCCACTTTCAACCTCTGAAGAGCTTCAACATCAGCGATTTGCATAATCAACGGCGGCTGTTTTTTTTCCTCTCCCACGTAGATGCGCTGCGCTGTTTTTGTGAAGGAGATTAGCTTCAAAGCTTATTCAAGCTCAAGGTCTAATCAAATCAAGTCTATTTACACCATTCAAAATTTCAAGGCTATTAAATCTTTCCAATTTCAAACCTTTCAAAGTTCTTTCAAAAGTTTCCAAGCTAATTCAAGGGAGTACATACACATGGAGGCCCCGAGTAAAATTCTGAAGACCTGTAGAAAAATTAAAGATTTGCTTAAAATTAAATTTTTCTTGCCAAGGCTCTCCGCAATGCCTTGAGGGAAAAAATTAATTGTCAAAGCTTTCAAAAATTCATTTGGCAATTTTGGACAAATCAAAGGCTTCAACAAATTCTCCGCAACTGAGCAAGTGTGTGGTTTTTGATATCTCTCGATAGTATTCTTCGGGAGAATTATTAATGCTTAACTCGACGCTTTATGGGCTATGTATCAATTTCTCATCATTTTTCTTTTATTTTGAATATATATAAATATAAATTATTACTTTCTCGAAATGTTTTTCAAATTCCCATTTTGCAGCTCAAGCTGACAAGATTTTTTAAATTAAAATTTAATTTAAATTCATATTTAAAATTATTTCTTGAGCTAAATTAAGTTTAAAATTTTATAGAAAATTCATGTGGAAATAGTTGAAATTATTTTTGCTAACTTTGCTTTCTTGTTTGAGATACTCGCATTTTACAGCTCGACAAATTATGAGATAAGTCCTTCTTTCTCATACTTTGAACAATTTAATTTTTTATATTTTCCAAATAATTTAATTTTTGCAGCTCAATCGATAAGTCATGAGCTAAGTTTTTTATCACTCGTACTCTTGATTAGTTATAAAAATTATTGCATGTATATTTTGTGTTCTCCAATTAATTATTTTGCAGCTCGATAAATCAAATTCATTTGAGCTAAGTTCTTAAACCATCTCTTTATATATTTTTAAATTTTGTCATGGGAATTAATATTCGACAAATTCTCAAAGATTGAGTACCTTGGTTACATTGTTTCTGCTGATGGTATTCGTGTAGACCCCAAAAAGATAGAGACTATAGTGACTTGGTCGAGACCCAACGATATTCATGAACTTCGATCATTTCTTGGTTTGTGTAGTTACTATAGACATTTTGTGAAAAATTTTGCTTGTAAACATTTCTCATTATCTAACTTTTATTTTAAAGAAAGCAAACAAGTGTGTGGACTGATACATAGGAAAAATCTTTTAATGCTTTAAAAGAAGCACTCACTAAAGCACCAGTTCTGCAATTACCACTTTGCTAGACCTTTCTTTATTGTGACTGATGCTAGTGGTACAGGCAATTGCACCAACCCCCATATGCAGGGCATAGAGGAGTATCATCTACTTTACAGACCATTACCTAAGACTTTCATTGGCCATCTATGAAGAAAGATGTAGCCAAGTTTGTGGCTGAATGCATTACTTGCCAGAAGATTAAAAGCTATAAGGGGAAACCTCAAGGATTACTTATGCCACTCCCAATTCCCAATGAACCATGAGAGAAAATTTCAATGGAATTTATAACTGGTTTTTTGCTTACTACTACTAATCAAAATGACATGATTTGGACAGTAGTTGATAGATTCAGCCAACAAGCGCATTTCATTGCATGTAAAAAGAAACTGACTGCTCATCAAGCTACTCATTTATTTTTAAAGCATATATTTGTGCATCATGGTTTGCCTAAAGTCATTGTGTCAAATAGAGATTCTAAATTTTGTAGCGATTTTTGGAGAACATTGTTTGATAATTTAGGCACAAAATTAGATTTCTCTACTGTTTTTCATCCTGAATCCAATGGCCAAATTGAAGTGACCGATAGCACTATCCTAGACCTTCTTAGAACCTATGTTTCATCACAGCCTAGGCAACGGAATAAATATTTACATATTCTCCAATTTGCCTACAATAACACTCCTCACTCTAAAAAGGCACCGTTTGAGATAGTGTATGGAAAGGCCCTTCCCACTCCGGTGACTCATCTTTCCCGCATTATAGAAGCTGCTCATGAATTTACCATAGACTTTAGCTCTATTCATGACCAAGTTAAAGAGGCTATTAGCAAGGCTCAGGAAAAGTATATAAAGCAGGCCAATAAGAAAAGGAAACCCATGACTTTTAAAAAAGGAGACCATGTACTTTTGAGGATAGAAAAGAGGAGGCTTAAGAGTGTAGAAAAGAATCTTGTTGTCAAACTATCACCTAGATTCTATGGTCCTTTCAAGATAGTAGACAAAATCAATGACCTGGCTTATAGATCTTCCATCCCATTGGAGGATTCATAACTCTTTTCATATTAGTCTATTGAGACCCTTTAAAGGACCAATCCCTACTCATCCTGTTTATGAAGAACCTCTAGAGCTAGTTGACGATGAAGAGCAATTAATACCTGATGAAATTATTGACCATGAGCAGACTACTACAAGAACTAGCAATGTTTATAACAGATATCTTTTGATCTTCAAGAACCATCCGAGAGAGAAGATGCTCGTTGGATGCCCGAGCGGTTTTTCCACACATGCCCTGACTTAATCCACTCCTATCAAACATGCAACTGAGGTCAGTTGCTAACCTGAGCAAGAGGGATGTTACATTATTGGCCCTCTATGGTCTATTGAGGACGCCCATCCAACCATTGTGCCATGCTTGCAATTAGTATCGTGATGAGTGATGTCATATTAAATACTAAATTGTAAGTGTGATTGGCATATGCTTTGTGGATCTATGCTATGTATGCTGTGATTGGGTGATGCCATGTGTATGCTAATGTTGTTAATATCGGTGTTTGATTGCCTCACCTAACATGTTGACTTGTTGAGTATAGGTGATAAGTATGAGGATGCCGAATGAGGTGTTGTACTTGTGCGAGGGTCATCGAATGAGGTGTCGCACAGGCATGAGTGTGCAAGGGTCACCGAACGAGGTGTTGCACGCGCGAGGGTCACCGAACGAGGTGTCGTGCTGCGGGTTTTGTCATGTGCATGGGCGTTTACATTGCCTCGACATTTATGAGTTATACTTCACTATTTTTGGTTGGCCGCGTGCCATTTATTTGTACTCGAATATTTATGCACCCCGATGTGCACGGGTGTATTGCGTGTGAGCTAGAGCTTCACTATTATTTTTGGTACACACTAGATGTGTGTGAGCATCCTCTAGAAGGATTGATTATTTTTGTAAAAAGAGCCCTATTTTTTGAAAAATCTTCACGATTGGCTCAAGGGCTATTTTGGTAATATATGATTAAATACTCATGTCGTGCAAGGAGCCAGCACGCATGAGGGGGAGATTTAACCCAATCCTTGTTGATGGTGATGTTTATTTTGCGCACAGTTTTCAAGTCTATTGTTTATCTTCCATGCTTATTTCCATGTCTATGTTTAATATGTTTGAATCTCTTATTTGTTTGGAGTTGAATATTTATTAGTGATTATTGTGTTCAATTTTGGTACTTTGATTCTCTTTTGTGTGGCACCCTCTAGAGCCTAAAGGCCCCTCTACCAACACTACCCAAAAAACTACCATAGGACAAGGCTTGTAAGAAAGCACCATGCAAGGACCGAGTGAGTCCGAGAGGGTGCATGCAGTGCCATAGCTAATGGGACCAGTGCTCTTAAATGCCAAGCAAATTGTTATCGAGTGGATAGCAAAAGACGTAGATGATAATGGGACCACTGTTATCGAATGCCAAGCAGATTATTATCGAGTGGATGGCAAAATATGTGAGTATCCAAAGCCAAGCTACTGTTGAATGCCAAGCAGATTATTATCGAGTGGATGGCAAAATATGTGAGTATCCAAAGCCAAGCTACTGTTGAAAGCCAGAACTTAACTCCAATTGGGCAATTAGACATCCAAGCTGGATGCATTAAGTTGATCAACATTTGTGGCTTAGCTTTCCCAGATCCATAAAGTATAGGCATAGAAGGCTGCACAACAAATCCCAATCTTAAAAGAGAAAATCAAATTAAGAGAGGCCTAGATTCATGAGACTCTCAAGTCTAAAGATGCATTACTTCTAGCCATTAGGAAGATGGAGAGAACACACTTAGAAGCCTAAGTGCAGTATGCAACAAAGCTTAACAGGGTTATGATTGGCCAACCAAGAAATCTTGACCAAAAAAGACAAGGCCATCATCATGCTACATAAGGATAAAGAGTTGGCCCTACAAGCCTTTCAAGAGCAATAGGCAAAAGTCAACCTCCTTAAGGCTAATTGAAGAAACACAAATGCCTTACATTTAGCAAAAATGAGCAAAAGGGATACAATCATTAGAAGTCTACAACAAGAGCTAGCAAAGGAAAGTGCCCTAAAGCCGATGAGCTTGAACTCAGCCAAGTCAATTGGGGTTGATGCCAAAAGGATCAGTTGATCCTCGAGGTGGCAGTACATTTTTTGAATCTGGTGCTACAACATTGTAGCCTCGCCTAGTACCTCAATTTGGCTCTCTAGGTGGTATTATTGATGTTTATATATCAAGGATACACCTTGGACGCAACCACAAAACCTTCACATGTTTACCTAACTCTACAAAAAGGTGCCAACATAATACATGCACCTAGTCACGATGATCTTCAAAGGAGACATATGTCTAGAGCAACCATCAGATATTTATAATTGGCAAGTGCATCCCATGGTTTCAAACTACCATGCATGGTGCTCTATCTTGAAGAACCCACGTGTAAAGGCTAATGCTAATGTAGAACCAATTATCATGAATGTTGATTAGTTTTGCAAAGTCAAATGCCATGGTGGATGCCATAATGGACCATGCATAGACATGGATTCAGGAAGAAGGTATGGTAGATATACATGCCACATACAAAACTTTACAAGCTAGTCCAATTGGCATGGTAAATATATGACCTAATCAGCATGGTAATTGTTTACTGCCATATTGTGGCACAAATCAAAGAGCAGAAGAAGGTAGCTAATGTCTTCTTTACTACACTGCAGGTGGCCTACCCTACTTTTGATAAGATGGAGGGTGATAAGGCGCTTGATTTTATTGATGAGCCAAAGAGGCTAGATTACCTCGACAAGCATGGGAAGTTGGGAGGGTTAGGCCCTAGAGGACCCAGTGAAGGAGCCATCAAGGATGCTGAGAATGTGCCAGTAAGGGTCCGTAAGAATGGGGCAAAGAGCTACCCTTAGGCACAACTATAGATGAGCAGCCATAGTGAAGGATGCTAAAGCCTTCTAGCAGGGAAATACCACAATGAAAGAAGACAAGCCCTAGGGGGTGGATTTCCCACACCTAAATGCTAAAGCATTTAAGGAACCACCACAGTCGCCCGCGAGACACGAAGCAAGTCACAAAGAGGAGGGAAGGTCCCACCGTGAGAACCACACCATAGTGGGCTGTGTGACCCCTTGCCTGACGGTTTAGTTCCCACCAATATATTCTTTGAAGCAAATGATAGAGTGCAAGAGGAGATTCCCAATCCATGATTATGATGAAGCCATTTACAGGTTTGTAAAGAATCTTTCTCTCATCAAGAGCCAATCCATGGTATACACAAGCTCAAGCAACCCTTCAAGCAATGGCTGTAGAGACAAAGAGCATAGAGGATACCGAAGGCCATCTTATAACAAGGCATTTAACAGTGTAGTGATGAAGAATAAGCCCAAGTAGTGGCTCTGCTACCTTCACCATCTAGGCTGCTTGGCTATATACTGCACTGTGCTAGCAACTAATCAAAGAAAATCTAATGTACATTCCACTATGTAGATGTATGAGGTGGAAGGATTACGAGACCAAAAAAGAACCCTCTCCTCCTCAACTTCCCTAAATTCGAATCTCTACCATTCAGCATGATCCCAACAGAAGAGTGGATGTGTGGGTTGAACGTCCAATTTATTGCTTCATATCAAGATGCCCCAAATGTCAGCATATCCAAGCTACCATCAAGTTGCTTAACACGACCCGTATTTGTTTACAAGGTTTCAAAGAAGAGAAGGTCCACATGCAATGGCACAAATATGATGAATCTCATATGCAACACATTGCCTTTGACATCAACCTTGGGCCCACACTTTACAAATCAAATTTGGAAGCATTCAAGATGAAGGCTTTTGAAGAGATGTTCTCATATGAGTTTATCCTTTTCAGTTTCAATTTTGTGGTCACCCGCAACAATGGGAAGCCACTCCAACGTCTAAAGGTGGTGCAACACTTCCATATAATGAGGTCATCATCATGAAGATAATCAGAAGATCTCTTCATTGACATGCCCATCATTCGCAACTTTTAAGGACAGAAAAAGCTTTAGGCAGGGGGTTGTTAACTCTTTTTTGTACATCCAAAATCCCCACCTCTAGCCTAGGATTTATTTATGGTTGTGGGCGAATGATGTATCAAAAGCAAGCCATAAGACTTGTATATATGGATAGAGATAGGCAACGGGCACCCACTTAAGTTGGGTGGCTCATTTGTATATATACAACTTTTGATAATGCGAATGGGGGAAATTCTATCATTTATCAAGTGCAAATATTTCTTCTTCTCTTAATCTCTTACCTTCTTACTTGTTTGATTTTAGGATGCATGCTTGTGTGTGAATTGAGTGTGCATGCTTGCTTGCTTGAGTGAAAGTGTGATTGAGCATGATTGGAGAAAAAGGTGGTGCTCAACCATTTCCTTTTAGAAGGATTTCTTAGTTGATTTGAGAGTAGTGGCCTCGTCAATATAGGGACTTCCATGATCCAAGACAAGTGGTCTAATCACTAGCACTATGGTTCTTTGCTAGAAAGCAAGAAGGTTCTTGACATGAACATTTCTCCAACAACCTACAAAGTTAAAGAGAATCACCTTATGTATCTTAGATAAGCTCACACTAGCATAGCTTACGCAAAAGATAGCAAAGTTAGAGAGAGTGAAAGCTACATGAAAAGCAAGAAAATGGGTAGTGCTTTGTTAAGGGGAAACCCTTATTAGGGAATTGAGAAGGCCAAAGCTCTTGGATTGAACAACTTAACTTATACCCCAAGGTGATGGTAGCATGTAGATGCGTGAAACTTTTTATTTTGTAAATGAACTAATGGAAGCCTTCCATGGTCTGTTATCCCACACACAATGATGTTTTTTTCAACTTCTTCTTTCTAGAGAGATATAAGTGGGCATTGAAAACTTGTGCTTTGTATGTTTTTTTCTTAATTTCTATTCTTCTTTCTAGAGAGACATAAGTGGACATTGAAAACATATTTAAAAAAATTGCTACCTTAATTCATGCAATGAAAGGTGAATGCATATTTTAAAGATTGAAACAATTAACTTTCAATAAAATCTCATTTCATAAATTTATTTTGGTTTGCATTTCTAATGGTAATAAGAATGCAATGTTTATTCATGTTTGTGCATTAGATTTTTCAAAGGTAACATTACTAAAGTGGTTGAGAGGCTTATAATAATTTGAGTGAGTTGTCTAATGACAAGAACATGCACATTCCTCTTTGCATCCAATGATTTAAAGGTTACACCCAATCTAACAAAAGAGATGAAATTCTTCACCTTTTTCATCATTATGTCTAGGGTGAAAAGAAAAAGTTATGAAAAAATTTGAGGTCCTTGTCATCAAATAATGGCACTTAACAAGAATACTATAAGTAGTAATCCTTGCAATTGAGCCCTTTTTTTGCATTTACATAAATGCATACATGTTTTGTTACAAGTGTGGCCACTTAATTTGTGTTGCTATGCTTAATCTTTACAAACACTTTCACATTTATTTTGAAGCATATATTAGAGATAAGTTTCACAAAGATGAAAAGCTTCCACCTTGCTTCAACAACTATTTTCATGATGTGAGAAGAAGCTAGTTATTTGTAACTCTTTATTAGTAAGCACACTTTGTGGGGAAGTTTGATTCTTAATTTCTAAGTTAACACATTCTACAATATGCTTGGCATCACATTTTTCAAATCAAAAAATTTGTAATACTTAATTAATGAGTGCATCAATTTTGATTGTGATGATTTTGATCATAGCTTAGGATAAAGGGGTCAATACTATTGCACCCTTTCAAGTTTCTTAAGTGCAAATTAAGTTCATTTTCAAGGCTACATTAACGATGTGCTCATGTTTTATTGGCTCAATCATGCAAAGTAAAAAATAAAATTTAATGCTTGATCAAATTCTCATTAAACACATAAGATACCAGTTATGATATCATTACTTTGTCATTAAGTCAATAAACAAAGAAACCATTTTAATCAATAAATAGAGCTGAAACTTAATTCAATATAAAATATGAAAACATTATATAATGATGTGATCTCAGAGAAATGGCAACCCATGGGTGTGCTTAGAAAAAATAATAAGCCATAGAATATTTCTATCTATGATGATGTAATCTTAGAGAAATGGCAAACCTAAAGGGTTTGCTTAGAACAAAGAATAAGCTATAAAATACTTCTATCTATTTTCTTCTCAATGTGGGATTTGAATCAATATCAATTATTGAACCACTCTATATTAATGTGATCTTAGAAAGAATGGTAAATCATCACTTGTTAAAGGGTGTGGTTATAAAAAAAAAGTATTTCTTATCATATTTGTTCTTATGTGATTTGATGTGAAGTATAACTTCTATAAATGAGAGTTAGAAAACTATTGTGACATTAATTTAAACATTGAAGCATTTTATGATTTAAAAGGATGCCTTAATATGTACAATTAAAAAGACAGATGTATACCTTTAAATCTTAGAATTAGAGAAGATAAACTTTTAGTAAAATCTTTTAAGGCTTAAAGCAACCATTCATTTAAAGGCTTAAAGCAACCATTCATTTATCCATAACATTCTTAGTGGCTTTCATAGGTACCATTGCTACTATATTGAAGAGGCTCACAATGATGTTGTAATTTATTTAATGATGAGTACACAACTGGGCCTCTTTGCCTCTAGTCATAAAACCTACACCCATTCCAACAATATGGATTGACATCTTTTCACCCAAGAACAACATGCATACAAATTTGTCACAAGTTAGTAATGCCATTAATTTGAACATACTTCTTGTCTTTGTAGCAGATCTTTGTGCTGAGGAGAAGCCAGCTCTTTGCTTTATATTTTTGGTCTTCGTTACTATCATTCGCTGCACTTAGTATGTATGTAGTTTTTTATCTTATGTGCTACTTAGGAGGAGGAGCTATTACCTTTGCAATTGCTGCTATGTGGGCTTTGCCAATAGCTGCCATAATATAAGAGAAACGAGCTCCTACTAATGCTTGAAGAGTTGTTTACAAGTGCTACTTTAAAAGATCAAAGCTTGCTTAGTTTAAAGATCTACTCACATTGTGGCTTTTAAGACTTTCTATTCAAAGGAGGCTTGAGCTGTATGCTTAAGGTACAAACTGTGTTTGCTAAGAATCTAGCTAACGATTTGCCACCTACTAGAGAACTAAAGGCTTCTCTCTCTCTCTCTCTCTCTCTCTCTCTCTCTCTCTCTCTCTCTCTCTCTCTCTCTCTCTCTCTCTCTCTCTCTCTCTAAAAAGAGAAATCTTCCATGACAAAAATTCTATGTTGTAAAGGAGTAGAAACCCTATGTCATGAAAGAGGAGTAGGAAAAAAAAAAGTATGTTGTAAAGGAGTAGAAACCCTAATCGCATGAAAGAGGAGTAGGGAAAATAAATCTATGTTGTAAAGGAGTAGAAACTCTAATGTCATGAAAGAGGGGAATTATCCTACCCTAACTAGACTTATACTCTCCAACCCAGTTATAATCACCTCTTACACCTAGCTCTGATATTACTAAAGTAAAAACTTGGATCTAAGGAGGATCAAGAATCAATACTAATTTTGATTAATGTTAAGCACAAAGACAAAATTTGGCATACTAATCAAGGCATTTTCATTACTAATCAAAGCTCTTAAATGAGAAAAAGGAGCAGATCTTTTTATAGCCCTCAAAATATCATCTAGACCCACTCTCTTGTCCCCATGATTCTCTCCCTTGATCCCCTCAAATAAATTCCATCCTAGATCACGCAATCAAGCTAGAATATCTCCATCAACCAAGCTCGATCACGCAATCAAGCTAGAATATCTCCTCAAACAAATTCCATCCTAGATCACGCAATCAAGCTAGAATATCTCCATCAACCAAGCTCGATCACGCAATCAAGCTAGAATATCTCCATCAACCAAGCTCGATCACGCAATCAAGCTAGAATATCTCCATCAAGCTAGAATATCTCCATCAACCAAGCTCGATCACGCAATCAAGCTAGAATATCTCCATCAACCCTGTGACACCC